>NC_048301.1:33432490-33515131 GCF_013100865.1 Trachemys scripta elegans
CTTATCAGGGCAAAAATAAATATTGTGACTTCATTGTTATAATGTTTATAAAGTCCTTTAACTTAATCTCTCATTTTAGTGTAATGGAAATTGTGACCACAATTATTATTGTTTGTTAAGAACTAACAGTATGCTCAGAGCTGTATCAATCTAAAGGTAACCTCTGTTTCAAGGTGTTTACAGTCGAAGTCACAGAGATAAGACACCGTGCACTGGGAGACCCAGAGGAGGGTGTCAGATGAGATTCCTTGTTTGTTTTCCTGATCTCACTCTTTTTTCCTCTAGTTAGTATAATGTTGGGCTGAAGATGGAGTTTGATGTGGCTCAGTGTTGTGGGTTTGTTTTAAGCAGCATGGAAGCAGTGAGTCTTTGGGAGGAATTGGAATGAGGAGAGGGGTGAGGACTGACATATCAGGATTGGGGGCTTGTTCTGTGCATACTGTGCAGCATAGAAAGAGGAATGTAGATGGGAGTGGGAGAAGAAAGGTGCAGGAGCTGAGGTTGATGTCACTGTAGGAGAAAAGAGGAATGAGAAGGGATATAATAAGCAATTAATGTGTCTCTTTTTTGTACTGTACAGTGCTAAGCATTCTGTTTGTGCTAAAGAAATAAATAATCTGAGATGCAGGCTGGAGTAGAATTATGCAGGGCCCGGAATGGAAATACTAGACATTCAGTTTTGACACGGTGGGTGATGGGGAACCAGGGGAGAGATTTGAAGAGGGATGTGACATAGTCTCAATAGACATAGCAGACGAATTGGCGAGAAGCACTATGGAAATCAGGGAAGCTAGAGAGGAAGAGGTTACAGGAGTCCAAGCGGCAGGACCTGGGCAAGTGTTTTAGCCACTTGGACAGACAAGAAGCAGCAAGATTTCGCGATAGCCTGGATATCTTACTAAGTGCTTTTTGAGCTTTGAGAGCATGCTTCAGAGTAATACAATTAGGAGTCCCCCACTGGTACAAGTTTAGAAGCTGATCACTAGATTAAAAGTTACTGTTGTGTTTATTTGTAGAGGCCTTACACCTCCTGATGCAGAAATGTTATATATGCAAGAGGTAGAGAGAATGGAAGGCTATGGTGAAGAGAGCTACCCTGCAAAGGTAAGGATGGCTTTGACACTCGACGTGACTTAACAAGTGCAACCATCTTCATATCTATCTTCCATTTTAAAGAAAAAACAAGAAATTCCAATGTATAAGAAACCCCGGGGCCCAATACCCCATCTCTTAGTCACCTGAGTTGTCCCAATCACTTCACTGGGATTACTCTGGTGCATAAGGGCTGCTATATCGAGTCCTTTGTTAGTGCTGTATGATGAAGAGAGGTCATGATCTCAAACTAAAGATTAAGATTTGCATTGCCTATGTAAGAACCCTTCGGTGACCTCACTGAAGTGAATAGTTGCTGCTGCTGTAACTTTGGCTCATAAAGAGTTTCTTTCTTGTGATTTCTGTTTACTACTTCCAGGACAGCCAGGGAAGTGACCTATTTATTGGAGCATGTCTTGATGGTATCTTTGTGAAACACAAAAATGGCCGGCCTCCTGTTGTATTTCGGTGAGTATTGTCCCCTGTCAGAATAATGCTGATAAGTATTTTGCAAATTAACATTTTATGTGCAGTCCCCAGTTGCTTTCATGGCATCTTGGATGAATACTGATCTTACTCATTAGCACAGTTCCAAACATGGGCCCAGTCTTGCAGTCCTTGTGCATACATACTATACTCAATGGGAGTTTTACCTATATAATTGCTGCAGGATTAGTTCATTTAGATCTATGTTATATATGTGTGTCACCTACAGTTATGTACATTCCTCTGTGCAAATGCATGTGACTCTAAAGGCAGCATCATTTTGCCAGATACAGGCACATACTTTTACGATTGCACATCCCCAAGTAATTGATGTGCATGTTTGTTTGGGTTTTTTTTTTTTGGTATGTTGAGGGGCTGTGTGGTGTTCTATATATGGAAATATGAAGAGGAGAGTTGCATTACTATTCTGAAGTGATAGATGGTTTGCTGTTTGCAATTAGGCTGTCACTGGTAGTGAAGCATGCAGTCTTCCTGGACATTCTCATAGTTAAACATTTTAAAAATGTTTTTCCATACTAGGCATGGCCTTGAGATCCATGTATCCAGGGCCCAATTCCAATAGGCCAGGGCCCAATTTCACCTTTGGATGCAAGCACACGAGTCCCACTGACTTCAATAAGAGCTGCACATGTGCATCCATGGGCAGAATTTGGCCTACCAAATGAATATCGTGTAGCGACACATATGGAAGGCTACTTTCAAGGACATTGGTGACTTATAGTTACCATTGTAGCCAGGTAGACATTTGTTCTCAGTAGATTTTATCTGATCAAAACGAGTTTGTGACTGATTGAGGACCAAATATTGGAACCTCTCTGCAACCCCAGAGTAAGTGGGCCATGCACAGTGAATCTTTACAGGCCCCAAGGTCTGCTCACCCTTACCTGTCTTCTCATTCATTTTAACCAGGTCTTAATCGCTCTGAGCATTCTTGGTTACTGGACATAGCTTTTCTTTTACAATGAGTGATTAACTTTCAAGCAGTTAGGACATGCTAATGGCTAGTTTCTTGTCTTAAATGCATAAAAAAAAAGTTTAATAAGTTGAGACAGCAAAGTTGAGCAGGAATGGCAAAGTATTATCCATTATAAATAATACCACTCACTCATACATCCTCCAAAGAATTACAGTTACGTCCCCATTTTCCTTTTAACAATAATTTAATGGGTGTGAAGTTATAGTCTGCTTCTTTAATCACTATTGCAGAATTTGCCACACATGAGTCAGATGTGGGGCAGGGAAGAGGGGGGGAGTTATTGCTCAGTTAGTCCTCATCCCTCCTCCTCCCGCCCCCACAGATAGGTTTTGTTTTTCATTTATATTTTCTGTATGCTGAAAATCCAGAGCTTACTTGTCATGTCTTCTCCCTATATCCTTAGGTGGCATGACATTGCCAATATGTCCCACAACAAGTCCTTTTTTGCATTAGAACTGGCAAATAAAGAAGAGACAATCCAGTTCCAAACTGTAAGTGAGTGAGTTTTTATTTCTCTCAGTCTAAAGCTATACAAGTAAACCACAAAATAAGACAATCCCTCAAACTATTTTTGTCCAAAATGTTATATTTTTTTCAACTTTGTAGTTATATGGAGGTTTTTTAGTTGCTGTTACAATTTTTAAAAAACTTTAATTATAAGGGTGCCACAAATATAACATTTTAAATTCTATGGCTGCTTCAGCAGTTTTTATACAAAAGTAAAAGGCATTAAGAAATCTTATCTTTCGTAAATACACCAAAAGTGCTGAGCACTCTGGTGTAAACCAGCAAAGCATTTAAGCATGTGTTTAAATAAGACTTTGAAGTCAATGGGACTATTCACATGCTTAAAGATAAGTACATGTTTAAGTGCTTTTGCTGGGTCAGGGCCAGAGTGCTCAGCGCCTTGCAGAATTGAGCCTTTAAAGCATTTGTCTATTCCCTTCTTCAAGGATATAATTTTTGTAATAGTCTTAAAGTGTGATATGCACCGTATATATGGTTATTCAGTGTTCTGAGTCATAAGATTGTCTTCAACAGAAGGCTGCTATTTTCAACTTTTTTTAATCTAGTGGAGTGTTCATGCTTGAGCAGCTGGATTAGTCCTGTAAATTACATGGTTCCTAAGAAACTTTGATATAGAAACGGCTACATCAAAATGAAGTGGGCAGGGCCAGCTCCAGCATTTCTGCCGCCCCAAGCAAAAAAAAAAAAAAAAAAGCCGCAATTGGCGGTGGCATTTCAGCGGCAGGTCCTTCGCTCCTAGAGGGAGTGAGGGACCTGCCGCCCCCGAATTGCCACAGGTGCCGCCCCTCTCCCTTGGCCGCCCCAAGCACCTGCTTGTTAAGCTGGTGCCTGGAGCCGGCCCTGGAAGTGGGTCAAATCTTGTTCCAAAGTAAGTCAGTGGTAAAACTTTCCCTGACTTCCATGGGACCAAGAGTTGGGCCTGTATATTTTAACCTGTATATTTTGTCGTATATCAATATATTTTGTTTGACAGGAGGACATGGAAACCGCAAAATATGTGTGGAGGATGTGTGTGGCCAGACACAAATTTTACAGACTAAATAAATGTAGCCTGTAAGTATAATAGATTTTTTTTTGGGGGGGGGGGGGGGGGGGGGGGGGGGGGGGTGGAAGGGGGAAGGTCTCTGTTCCCATAATGAACTTAAATGTTATATAACATCTGTAATTTACTACTTGTTTAGAATATACTAAATAGTAACCTTGTTTACTCCTGATGCTTTCAACCACTTATTTATCCCCAATATGGAAAGGATTTATCTTATTTGTTTGCAGCCTTGTAATAGAGGACAATATTTTTATAACCTGGAGTCACAGCTGAGAACGTCGTCCTCTTCTTCTAATAACTCAATTTCAAGGATGTAAATGCATCTACTTGCGCCATTAATGGGAAGGTGTTTGTGAAACACTGAAATCTACGGGACTCTGACTGTGCTTTTGACTGAACTTGTAATAGGACACTGAAGTTATTTTAAAGGAGTGAATGTAGTGTTCTTGGAAGATGCTGGATTGGCAGTCTTACAGTATGCGGCCCTTTTGATATCCGCAGAATCCTCATAGCTCAGTAAGCACCAGAGCAGAACAAATTTAAATACAAGTGAGAAGATTAAATTTAATGGGCCAGTCTCCACACTGCAAATCAAGGGCCTGATTCTGATTTTTTTCCTCTTCAGTCAAGTTATTTTTGATTTACATTAGTGTGAGACAGAGAATCAGGCCCAGTGAGTCAGAATAAGCATGATTTCCATTTAATTTAATTTATTTTATTTTACATAGGTCAGCAATAAATGACTTGTTGAGGTTTGATTCAGAGCCTATTGAAGTTGAAGGAAAGATGGTGGGAAATATCCACATCACAAAAATCACCACAACAGGCACTAATATTAATTACACCCTTGTTGACACTCTCTCAAAAATAGTTGAAGGATTGACTTGGAATAGAGACCAAACTGGCCTCTCATCCCTCATGGTGGCTGCCTTCTGGTCAGGGATGAAGCATATTGATGGAGGTGGTGTATATATCAGAAGCATGTGTAGCCGCTGTCTGAACTATATATCGGTTTTCTGGTTATATTATGAACGTCAGTCTCTGGGCTGTCAATTCTGCATCCTTTACAATAGTTCAATTAAAAATATAAAAATGCCCACGACCAGTAGTTCTTAATCTTTCCTTGCTTTCCTCATGTCAACGAGCTGGGAAATCCTGCTGTTTAGCAAAAGGGAGGGGCAAAGTATTGCTGACACCCAAGCTAAGAACCTCTGTCCCAGACTCATCTAAGTTCAGTTAAAATGTCTTCTCTGCTGGTAACAAGTGCCTTTCTTTTCAATGTGCTAGTTGACTGTGTCCATTTTGTCTGCACGTACCTTGTCTTTAGAGACTCCCCAGACTCTCCACCTGTGGAAGGCTCTCAGAAACCTTTCCTCATTCTTTCCTTTCCACGCTTTCCAATTCTTTCTCGTCCTTCTCTTCCCAAAGGGTGAGCTGAAGAATAATCTCTTTCTTTCTGAAATTTTGCATGTCCTGTATTTGTATTGCTCTCGTGTCTTGGGCCCTTCTCTTACTGCACGCTGACGGGTACAGAAACAGTATAGGGTGGGGAAAATGGGCATTGCTGACCAGTCCAACATGCAGTGATTTGGCAAACTACAAAACATTGTTTATGATAGCTACAGTGTTTGCCATATCTAAAATTTGGATTGGCTAGGGACCCAGAATGAACATTCGGCTGTTGTTTATTTCTTATTATAGCCTAGTAAGTATTGAGGACCCTTTACAGACTATTATAAAGACAGATCCAGACCAGGGAGCCTACAGGTTACCACTTGGGTGAGACTCTATCAGGGGTTGAAATTTGTGAGAGAGCATGGAAATCCCACCGTTCTCCCAGCCCACTGCATATGTGAAATTCAGGTCATCCTCCATTTCACTCACTGCTGGGGAAGCCTGGTGTGCCAGAGCAAACTGAATCCTTCTCCTGCTAGGGGGCTGTACATGGGGAGAGGAGGCAGTGAGATAAACAAGGTGTTTGTCTTTCTCCCTCCCCATCCTATTTCTGTGTTTCTTCTCATTCTAGCAACAGCGGTGATTTGTGCACATGCTGCACATAGCTCTTCCCTTTGGGACTGGCGGGAGGACTGTGCAACATAGGGCCTGATTCTGTGAAGTGCTGAATGCCCTGAAATGCGGTGGTGAGCACTTTACAGGATTGGGCCTAAATTGACAATGTTGTAAAACTCTTTGCTCATATATGACTTGCTTTGTAGACAGACCCAGGCTGTTACAGTGAATCCAGTTAGAAGGAGGTCCTCTTCCAGGATGTCTCTGGTAAGGTTTTCAAATAGCTTCATATTTGAGCCACTTCTTGTTTCTTGTTTTTTGCTAACTAGAATGCAGATGCCCCATGAGGGAGAAATGGTGTGACTACATTCGTAGTCAGTAAGATTAGAGAAGGATACTTTTCTTAGGAATATGCCAAACTACTGAGATTTGAATTTTTATAGTTTTCCATTAGACTTGAGTCAAATATTTTTTCCTTTTAATGAAATAAGCTGAAACGATGAAAAATAAGGTGGGATCAATAAATTAAGAAACTTATTGGCTTGTCAGAAAACCAGGATGTAACTTCTTAATAACTGATCTAAAAAATAGTTTTTGTTTTAGGTATTTTAGATACATCTGCTTTCAATTTAAGATTCCCCTACATCTAGAGAAAATCCTAGATGTCTGTTTGTAGGCACTACATTGGTTGGCTTTTACTCTTCACTTGCCCTGAAAACTGATACTTTGTGTTACATACTGACTGAATTTGCTTTTAGAATAGCCCCTTGTACAATCTTCTTCAAGACTCTTTAAAAGTCATGTAGTATTTAACTACTTTTAAAATATCTTCTTTCTTAGCCCAAGCCACAGCCTTACATGATGCAACCACCACCTCCTCTACATTACAATGGACACTACACGGAACCATATACATCGTCCCAAGGTAAATTATGATGTGGTCACAATGTTTAACTCTCAAGTAAATTCTAAATACAGTGGGAACCAGTAAACACTCAGACCACTTGATATCACATTTTACCACATTACATCACATTATATTTCAACTCATTTTAAGGCCCCATGGCACTGCTAGAGCTGTGCAAAGAGGCCATAGTGTGAATGTGAGTCAGGACCATATTATTTCTCTTGCTGCAGTACTTGTTTCTATTCTAAGTACAGAGTGATAGAGGGGTGTGGCAGGGAGCTAGGATGACGAACACTGAGTTATTGACCGTGCACATTGTAATTACAGACCACAGTCCCTCTTGAATGAGCTTAAATTGGCTATGGTTACTATGGCTATATACACACCTCAGAAGGTAAATTGATGAGCAGGCCTCAGGAACTCCTCCTTATCCCTCTAGACCTTAAGGATATTAGAGCTCCATAAATTATCAATGGACTTTGTACCCTCTTCCCCCTGACTGCTCCAAAGACCCAGCCCCGCCCCTGGACAGCAATAGAGCGAGTGGGACTTCTTAGGACCATGTGGGACAGGTGCTCAAGGAAGAGAGAGACCTCTTGTCTGTAGTAGTAGGTATAGAAATCATTGGGATAGGCTGGGGGTGCAAACTTTGAGAGAGCCCAGGGGATTGTAGCTGGTTTGATAAGAAATTTTTAAACACTGGTTTTCTAAAAGTAAAATAGTTAAATTATTCAGAACTCTCAAGTGGTGCACATAGCTAGTCTATGTAATATGCAATGGATTTACCAGTACTCTCATTTTCCTTCTCCCTTATTGTTACCCTCATTTTGTGTTTAATTAGACTAAGTTCTCGGAGGCAAGGACTGTGTTTAATTATCCACTGCGGTCAGGCCTTTGAGTGTTATGGTAGTACAAATATAAATAATATTGGTAATACTGAGTCTCTGACAGCTTTGGGAACTAATACCTGTAATCTCCATAGCAGAACGGAGTTGAATTGTTTCCAGTATCACAGTAGGGGTACAGTAAAGAATACCAGGTTTGTAATAAAATCCTGCTATTGAACGCTTATTCTCATGAACAAAGACTCAAAAGCAATTGTCAGCAAAGATGCACAGCAGTTTTTTGTTTGTGCTGCATGCACAAAGAGTGCCCAAAGCAGTGACTTCTGTTTTGCATTTTGGCATCAGAGCAAAAGCTCCGCTGCTTTATAAATATTAAATGCATAAAACAATAGATAATTTACTTTAATTTGTATAGTGAAATCTGTAATAAGGACCAACTGTAGTACATCCTACTATATTTTAAAGTACCCCAAAGTCTCCAGAAAACTTTGATTTGACTAAGATCTACCATTGCTGGGATGGTCACGTAAGGCAGATTTCTTAGACTGTCTACACAGAGCTAGTATGGGGCAGCTAGCCTGAGCCACCGCCCATGCTGTCCCCATCATGCTATATTTTTAACATGCTATCTTGACCAGATCTACCAAGTGTATGTCTTTCTGAACTCAAAATCACATCTCCCAGCTGATTTATAGACACATCATTAGTATTGATTACACTGCTCTACAGCCAAAATGCTTCTGAAATTAATGTAGTCAAACTTTACTAATTCTGGGTCACTGAGAACGAAAATGATGCTTAAAATTGTTGATTGGCTCTAGTTTTCAAGATATGCTTTTGGGTCAGTATATACGACCCTTGACATGGGAATGGCGGAGGATAAGTGAGTTATAAAGGGAAGGGATCTCAATTTAAACCAGAAATGACTAAAACACATCTTTGACTGGATCTATGAATAAATCTATGACTGGGTTTGGACAGTACTTGCTTTTTAGGCAAAACAATGAATGATGCAATCTGAAGCTGGTATTGCGTCATACATGATATGAATTGCATCATGTTATTCCTAGAAGTCATGGATGATGCAATCATAACGAAGCTTCCATCACTCTGCTGAACAAATTGCCCTATATCAGCTCTAGAAATCATACGGTGTCGTGCTTTTATTTGTCAGTGTTTGATTTTGCAAAGGGACACATTTCTGTTTAGCCAAAGTGAGCAGAGATGCCTCGTACTTGTGTGAACAGTACAGATAACTTCTGCTATGTTTGTGGTGAAGTGATTTTTGCATCACAAAAGCGCAGTATAACCACTATGGTTAAGAAAGCCTATCACCTTTATTTTGGCTGCAAAATTGGAGATCAGGACAAGAGGTGGGCCCCACACATATGCTGCAACACTTGTGCAACAAATCTTCGCCAGTGGTTGAACAGGAAAAGGAAATCTATGCCTTTTGCAGTGCCAATGATTTGGAGAGAGCCAACAGATCATACCAGCAATTGTTACTTCTGCATGGTGCCTGCAGTTGGGAAAGGTGTGTCAAAGAAGAAAAAGTGGACTGTGCATTATCCAAATATTCATCAGCTATACGCCCAGTACCCCACGGAGAAGGACTGCCGGTTCCTGATACACCAGAATCATTCTCACTTGAGTCAGACGAGGAAGAGGATGAAACTTCTGGTCCTGAACCATCAATGTCACAGGATCCACATTTTCTCCCATCCTCCTCCTCTGAACCACACCTCATAACGCAAGGTGAACTGAATGACCTTGTCAGGGATTTGGAACTACCCAAGAGTAAGGCAGAGCTGTTGGGCTCCAGACTACAGCAGGGGAATCTCCTGGCAGGTGATGTTAGGGTTTCCATGTTCCGTGACCATCAAAAGGATCTTGTCCCATTCTTCTTCATGGAAGGTGATCTTGTAGCCTGCAACAACATCAATGGTATGATGGCAGCCCTCAACATAGTTCACGATCCAGATGAGTGGGAGACTGTTCATTGATTCATCGAAGATGAGTCTTAAAGCTGTTTTACTGCATAATGGCAATGTTTTGCCATCAATTCCAGTTGGTCATGCAGTCCATATGAAGGAAACCTATGACAACATGAAACAACTTTTGAGGTGCATAAACTATGACCAACATCAGTGGCAGCTTTGTGGTGATTTGAAGGTTGTTGCTCTCTTGCTTGGTCTGCAGACTGGATACACAAAGTACTGCTGTTTTCTCTGCGAATGGGATAGTCATGCAAGAGATTCCCACTACGTCAAGAAAGATTGGCCACTCCGACAGTCATTGGAGCCTGGGAGGAAAAGTGTTCAGCATCCACCACTTGTTGAATCAAGGAAGATTTTGTTACCACCCTTACACATCAAGCTGGGTCTGATGAAGAACTTTGTCAAGGCCAATGACAAAACACAAGCGGCTTTCAAGTACCTCCGTGGAAAATTTCCAAGGTTAAGTGAAGCTAAGATAAAGGAAGGTGTCTTTGTTGGTCCTCAGATTCATGAACTTCTTCGAGATGATGCATTTGACCATGCACTGCGTGGCAAGCAAAAGACGGCATGGAAAGCCTTCCAGTTAGTGGCAATAAGGCAGACAACTACAGGTTGTTGGTGGAAAACCTCCTCAAGGCATACAAAAGCCTTGGTTGCAACGTGTCACTAAAGATACATTTTTTGCACTCTCATCTAGATTTTTCCACCGAACTGCAGAGCAGTGAGCGACGAGCAGGGCGAGCGATTTCACCAGGACATTGCAACAATGGAGAAACGCTATCCGGGCAAATGGAGCCCATCAATGCTTGCAGACTATTGCTGGACAGTGACAAGAGATGCTCCATTTAATGAATACAAGAGACAAGCCAAGAAGCGCCGAGTAGACACTGAATAGGACTAAACTATGTACATAATAGTTTTTTGCCTTTTGTTTCATCATAAATTTTATTTATATAACCCTTTTGCTGATTTTTAAAGTGTTACATAAACAGGACAGGTGAAATATTATCATGTAAAGCAACCAGAAACACATGAAAAGACCTAGGTTTACAATTTATGATTAAAACTCTACTATCTACACAATATACATAGACATAAAATGTAAAAAGTTAAATATCTTAGAAACAGTAGCCAATCAGTTGTTTTAATTGTCATATTTGAATTCAGCACATCAAAATACATAATAAATAGCACATTTTATCTCTGAAGCAGACGACTTCTCAAAAATTGTAGACCAGTGTTATTCATTTATATAGTGGGCCTGATTCTTCTGTCACTAAGGTCTTATCTACATAGGCAAGTTAAACAGGTTTAACTTCTTGTTTTTTGAACTGATATAGTTGAACCAATACAAACTCCCATGTGGACACTCTTTTTTTTTTTTTTTATTTCAGTTTGAGTGTCCTATTTTGGTTTAATTTAAATCTATTCCCAGTCGAATTAAGTAAACTGAAAAAAACCACTCTTTGAAATAAATGTCTCTACAAAGGAATTTGCACTGATTTAGATCAGTCTGAATTCACACCTTAGGTTATTCTAGTACAACTTCCCCATGTAGACAAGACCTTGCACTGGCGTATCTCAAGTGTAACTCTGTATAATTCACTGGCATAAAACAGGTAAATAAGATATAAAGAAATAAGATCAGAAGCTTCCCCTCTGCCTAATTCTCAGTAGCTGCAGTCACTGCAGGACGTTGAGTGGCTTGGTGGATAAGGGAAAGTCCCCTCTGCAGCCACTGTTGATTAATCCAGTTAGTTAGGTGACTAGCATGGCTGCCCCTACAGGTATGGTGCACCTCTTCCCCCAGAGCTCAAGTGCCATAACTCTGTACTGTGCCTTGTCTCCCCTGCCTAGAGAGCTGAAAGCCTGATGTTGCGCCTGAGCCTGTTATTGCTTAGTTGGTGGGATTTTTCTAGATTCCTGCTTTTGAATGGTTCTTGTGAGTGAGACACATTTTATTGATCAACCTTGCCTGAATTCTGTCTCTGCTGTTACATCACAACCCCACTTGGTCATAGCAAAAAAAGTTCTGAATGACTTCAAGATAGAAGGCAAATTTACATCTGTCATGTTTCACTGCTGAGTCTTGATGCCACACTCATTAACATCATGGTGTCTGAAAACAAATTACATCAGAATTAAATCAGTCTCCAGGTAAAGGACTATATTACAGGGTCCATTCTGTATGTCAGAAAATTGACCAGGTAGCAAGAGGTAAAACAGAAATACTATCCCGAGGTAGCAATTGTGTATTGCAGTGAGCCTTGCAGCACTAAAAATGCAATCCTTGGAAGTAAAATGTTGCTTAGCAGCAATATATTGTTAAAGCCGAGATATGGTGGGGAAGGGCTGAGGTTTTGATAATTAATCATTGATTAAACATGGCTAGTAGAGGAATTTCACTCTTTTTTTAATGTTTGGACATAATGGTTGTTAAACACTTCCATTTTTTTTCAGATAACCTTTTTGTGAACAAGCAGAATGGATACTACTACCACTCTCAGACTAGCTTGGATAGAGCTCCACATGACTACAATGGCAGAATTCGCAATGGGAGTGTCTATAGCGCACACAGCACTAACTCTTTGAATAACCCACAGCACTACTTGCAGCCATCTCCCATGTCCTCTAACCCAAGCATTACTGGAAGCGATGTCCTGAGACCTGATTATGTTCCGTCGCATCGACATAGTGCGCTAATACCACCTTCTTATCGGCCTACACCAGATTATGAAACTGTAATGAGACAGCTTAACAGAGGAATGATACACACAGATAGGCAGAGTCATTCTATGAGAAATCTTAACATCAGCAATTCATATGCCTACAGTAGGCCTGATGCTCTGGTCTATAGCCAACCTGAAATCCGAGAACATGCTCACTTCACCTCCCCGCAATCTAATCACTATCCTTTTAACCTGAGTTACAGTTTTCATAGCCAGTCTCCCTACCCATATCCTGCTGAACGGCGTCCAGTTGTTGGAGCAGTTAGTGTCCCTGAGCTGACAAATGTGCAGCTTCAGGCTCAGGAGTATCCAGCACCAAACATCATGAAGACCCAGGTCTATCGACCTCCTCCCCCTTACCCATACCCAAGACCTGCAAACAGTACCCCAGACCTGTCCCGACATCTTTACATTAGCAGCAGCAATCCAGATCTCATCACGCGGCGAGTCCACCATTCAGTGCAGACGTTTCAGGAAGACAGCCTGCCTGTTGCACATTCCCTTCAGGAAGTGAGTGAGCCCTTAACATCAGCACGGCATGCTCAGCTACAGAAAAGGAACAGTATTGAAATAGCTGGACTTACCCACAACTTTGAAGGCATAAGAATTAAAGAGCGGACCATGTCAGCTTCTGCTGCAGATGTGGCTCTTCCAAGGGTCATGTTGGCAGGGTCACAGCCCTGCATTTTCATAGAGAGAACAAAGCAAGAAGAAAATAAGGAGCAAGAAGAAAGTTTGAACTGTGATCATAAGAAGTCTCTTTCAGATGCCACTATGCTGATTCACAGCAGCGAGGAAGAGGAAGAATTTGAAGAAGAAAACAAAGCTAGTACAACTCTGACTCCTCTCACTGATGATCAAACCCAGCTTTCTGCTATTATGGGTGGCTATCCTCAGGAATCCTTACTAAGTTACCCCTACAGTTCTGTTGCTTCACCTCCTGGCCCTTTGCATATCCTTGAGCCTAAGTTACATATTTCGGAGACGGAAAAGAGGATAAAAGATGTGAGCCCAGTACACTTAATGGCTGAAACCCAGGTGCAGAGAAGAGGCGAAGGATTGCTGACTCCGTCTATGTCAGAATCTGACCTTACGACTTCGGGAAGGTACAGAGTGAGAAAGGATTCTCTAAAGAAGAGACCCGTCTCTGATCTTCTGTCAGGGAAGAAGAATATAGTGGAAGGTCTTCCCCCTTTAGGAGTAAGTGGATATTATTTCTCTCTCTTCTCGTGGCTCCTGATAATAGATCTGATACCAATCATTGGTGTTTTTAAAAAAGTTTTTTCAATATCTTTGAAGCATAGCAATTAAATGAAGTAACCTTCCTCTCCATTGCCCTCTCTCTCGCTCTGTTTCCTGCTTTCTCTCCTTATTTGTCTCTTTTGTCTCCCCCCCCCCCCAGTCTGTTCAGCCAGTCTTCCTACCCCACCCCCTATTCAATCTGTAGCTAGGGGGGACTGGCTCTGAGACCTCCTCAGCCTCATATAACCCATGCATGAGTCATCCAGGGTGGCTTTTAATAGGCCACGGTTCCTAGAGCCGCCTCCTCCCCCCCCCATTCACCAGGCAACTGAAGCAGGAGCAGCTACATCCACTTCTCTGGCAGTTTTGTGACCGACATTAGACCCATTCCCATAATTTGAGCATTGGACTTAACTGAATGTTCACTTGTCTTCTGACACACTTCCCACTCCCTCTCCTCCTAATGTGATGTCATTAAGCACCTCCCTGCTTTGTATTCACTCCTTGGTTTTTCCCTTTTCCAGGCGCTCCCTCCCTTCCTCTCTTACCTTTTAACTATTCTTTCATCCCTAAAAACTTAGTCCCTCCTTGCCATTCCCCTCCCTCCCACAAACACAAACTGACACTCCTGCCCACAAAACCTCCTACAAGATGTGTGCAGAATCACACAATGTAATTCATGATCTTCTTTGTTTTTAGTCTGTTTAGTTTGCAAGTTCTTAGGGCAGGAACTATAACTCCATGTGTTTGTACAGTGCCTCGCTCATTGTGGGTGCTACTGTAATAAAAACAAAATAATAATATTTTTTCTTCCTTTTAGCCACTAGCTTTTTTTTTTCCTGTTTCCCTACTTTTAGTTTGCTTTTTTTTTTTTATTGATTGTACTACATTAACCTCTTCCCCAGGGTCACTACCAGCAGCTGCCAAGTAGCATTTTATACAGGGAAGAGCAGCAATCAGAAACTGACTGGCATACTAGTTTTACTGCTTTAGCAGCTGCTACAGCTGACTTTGCAGAAACTAAATACTGTAGGCTTAGTCTATTTATCTAGGCACTTATATAGCCCTCATCATTGTCCCTCTGAATCCAGCTTTCTAGCATGGAGCTGGATGCAGAAAGAGACCTAGTAGAATTGCACAACCTTAGTCAATTACCTTTTAAGAACTTTATAATTGTATATAATTTCTGTGTCTCTTCCCCCTCTGTTACACTAACATCAAGTAAAACTAATGAGGTTCTTCTGTTGATAGGTTTATATTCAGAGGTAGCTTGAACTCTCACCTTGTGTCATGGGTCCAGATCCTCAAAGGTTTTTAGGCACCTAAGTCGTAATTATTGCAATGTGACCTTTAAATATCTTTGAGGTTTGGGTCTTGCTCTTTACATGGTATATGTTTTTGAGACATTTGTGAATCTACCCTGCTTTTTCATTCGACTGTGTTTGTAATTAGTTTGCTTTCAGAGAGAGAGACTCACTTTAGTTTTAAACCGGGATGTTCTTTACTCATTGGAAATGTTCAATAGAATACTGTCTTATTCAGCAAGTAACATTGTTTAGTTATTTTAAAATATAGCTAGAACAAGGTGGGTGAGGTAATATCTTTTATTGGACCAACTTCTGTGGAGCTCGAAAGCTTGTCTTTCACCAACAGAAGTTGGTCCAGTAAAAGATAGTACCTTACCCACTTCATCTCTCTCTCATCCTGAGACCAACATGGCTACAACAACCCTGCAAACAATACAGATAAAACCTAATTCCTTTCAGTACTTAATGCTGAGATTTATATCCTGATAAGACTGATAGAGGCATTCTTTCCATGGTCTTTTGCTCCCACTGTGGTCCTTTGTTATTGGGTTTCCATTCATTCATTCTTGCACATAGTCCCATTCTCTTAGCTTTGGCATTTAGCAGTGTTTTCATTTCTGTTACTGCCTGTTAGCTCTTGGATATATTCATTTTATTTTATTTTATTTATTTATTTATTTATTTACTCTCACACCACATGTGTCCATGTTGTGTTTCAGGTTTTTTCACTGTGATAAATTCTTCAGGTCTATTATTTTTGTTAGCAGCCAAACTTATAAACTGTAGGATTGAGACATTTGCTTTCTCTAGTATATAAGTGTTTAAAAGATCATGGTGGAATGATTCTTAACACAAAAATTCCCCTGAATTTGTACTAATATTTTCCTCTAACAGTAAGTGATTACTGCAAAATTAAAGATTCAGGCCCTGATTTTCCAAAGGCCCTTAACTCTACCTCTAAGTCTCGACCACATTTTTGCATTTGAAATTTGTTGTAGGCCCATTTTTTTTACTGGTTTGACATTTAAGACCCCTCCCCACACCCCATCTGCAGTCTAATGCTTATGCATCTAAGTGCTATAAAATGCACCCATAAAATTGTGCTCTCTGAGGCCGCTTCTGAAAACTGGGCCTATAAACTATATAGTGTGATGCACATAATCATTTAGATGTGTGATATCCCTTTGTGGTATTTTTTTCTGTCTTATTCGTACTATTAAAGATTTTAATTCTATTGAGGACTGTAAACTGCCCAGAATTGCCCTTGCACTGTGACCTAGCCTTGGAGAGCACAATATTTGTCATTCTTGTGGCGTTTCAGAAACTTGTATCTGGAATGAAGTCCGACTGGTGTCCTGTCCTAGGAAAGAATGTGGCTTTACCACTGCAATCTCTTAGACAGTGGTTAGCAAAGAGATACGGCTGTGCATTGTCTTCTGTTTGCAAAAAAGGTGTCAGAGGAGTCCCTCTTATTAAGCTGAACCCCTATGAAGACCACGTTATAATCTGTTTTGTGGATATTACAATTTTTAAATTTTTTCTGCAGGGTATGAAAAAGAATAGAACTGATGCAAAAAAAATAGGGCCTCTGAAGCTAGCTGCCCTAAATGGACTAACCTTGTCTCGAATGCCTTTGCCAGATGAGGGTAAAGAAGAGCCTACCAGAGCAACAAATGATGAACGGGTATGTTAGTTTTCTAGAGTGTTTGGTTTCTCTTAGCCAGGCAATCTTAAAAATGAACTGTATCGTCATTGTGTTTTGTGCTAATTACTAGAACATCTCACCCTCAGAATAATTCAGACATAGAAGGTGGCAGCAAATTGGTGAAAGAGACTTCTAATTATTGGTTAGTTGTTGGGAAAAGTGCCTAATGAGACTAAGGATGAAAGGAGGGAGGGATGGCTCAGTGGTTTGAGCATTAGCCTGCTAAACCCAGGGTTGTGAGTTCAATCCTTGAGGGGCCACTTAGGGATGGGGAAATATCAGTACTTGGTCCTGCTAGTGAAGGCAGGGGGCTGGACTCTGACCTTTTGGGATCCCTTCCAGTTCTATGAGATAGGTATATCTCCATCTATTATATATAAGATTCACCTGCTATCCAGCTTCTGGGCAGTAGTTAAAATAGTATCCAGAATTTTTTAAATTAGAAACTTCCCCTCTGTTTCCCACTGAGGTGTATGCTGTTCCTGGTAGGGGCTGTGACTTTCTGTGTGACTTGTACTGTTGGTGCTTACTTGTTAAATTTTTATTATTTATTATCCTAGTTAGAATTCGCTCCAGGGTTCAGGTCTTTGCAGGTGACATTGATATTTCTCCTCAGGAAAAACCCTGAAAAAAAAGATGGATCTTAAACAATGCCCTGAAGATCAACACATATATACTGTCTCAAACCTGTGAGGGAAGCAGGCTCCAAAGCTGAGGGTCATCCAGCTGAGAAAGCTGGGATCAAGGCAGTTTAAAGCTGGGATGTGCAGCATAAGCAAGAGCGCTCTGGCTAATCTAAGTGTCATGAGAGGATATGGGATGAAAATAGGCAGAACCCAAACTATATAGGACTCTATAGAGCAATATTATCACCCTGAATTATACCCAGGAGCATAGCCAGTGCAGTCCTTGGAGAAGTAGTGTAAAGTGCATCCTTCAGCCAACACTTAAGTACCTGATTCTGTGCATAACATAGCACGCTCAACTTCATCTCCACTTTAACTCAATTCACTGAGAAGGTCACTGAGCACCTTGCAGGACTGAACCCTCAATGAGAAACCACATTCTGCACCAACTACAAACTTCCAAATGGCTTCCAAAGGGTAATCCAGTGTCAAGCACATAGCAGTAATTCATTCTGGGGATCTCAAAGATTTGGATAACTGAGTAAGGTCCACACACTGGAGAGAGGTGTTGTAATTTTCTGGACAAATGTAGCTAGAAAATGGCATTTTTAGCCATAGGTGCACCATAGGAGTCTAGGGCTACATCTACACAACAGGGGGGAATCGATTTAAGATACACAAATTCAGCTACGTGAATAGCGTAGCTGAATTCGACATATCGCAGCTGACTTACCCCGCTGTGAGGACCGCGGCAAAATCGACCTCCGCGGCTTCCTGTCGACGGCGCTTACTCCCACCTCCGCTGGTGGAGTAAGAGCATCTATTAGGCGATCGATTGTCGCGTCCCGACGGGACACGATAAATCGATCCCTGAGAGGTCGATTTCTACCCGCCGATTCAGGCGGGTAGTGTAGACCTAGCCTAGGAGATGCTGGGGACCTAAAATAACACCACATTGTCAATGAAGTTAGCAAACCGACACAGCCATTAATGGCTTGAGCTTCAGTGAGCACACTTTATCCACACCCCAGTTTTTTCCAAGCACTTGGGGAAAACGGGGAATCTGCACTGATAGGATAGATAAAAAGGAGTCAGAGATGTGTGTCCTCTGCATCCACATCCCTGCAGTGTCTTTCCCAGCAGCCCTGTCTGCAGTGCATGTTGAATAGGAGGGTGACAAAATAGAACCTTGCAGACCTCTGCACAGTAGAACCAATAGGGCAGAGGCGCAATTGCCTAGTACCACCCACAGGAATCTATTAGAGGAAAGAATCGAGTCATTCTTGAAGTAAATAGTGAAAGCTTTTAAAAGCAGATATTGTTGCCGCTGTTATAACACTGAGCACTCTTGTGCGTGATGCTGTACAAACAAGAAGTTTACCATTAAAATAGGGCACAGACAAAACAATTCGGACGTATGTAATAGAAGTAAATCCAGTCTGAGGACTGCAAATATTTGTAGAGGACCAAGAAGTTCGTTCAACATATACTTGTGAAGCTCAGATTCATGCTACTGTGCCCTTGTAGTCAATTTCATAGTAGGAACTTGACCAAGAAGAAAGTCAGAAACTTCCCTGTGAGTGTGCCAATGTATGAATTGTTATGGAGATTTTACACCTTTCTCTGTACCATCTGGTAACGGCAGATGAGGATACCAGACTAGATGGTTGATTTGTCTCATACTGTGTGGCTGTTCTGATGTTATCGTGAGAGTCTGGTGCACGTCACACACACACACACACACACACACACACACACACACACACACACACACACACACACACACACACACACACACACACACACTTCTCTTGCTTAAATCTCCCCCCCGCTTTTTTTTTTTAAGTAAACAGTTGCTGAAATTCCAAAAGTGTCTTCTGATTAGAAAGTATTTTGGTTTTGAAAAAAAAATTTGTTTTTCAGCAGGTCTTGTTAAATAAAAATAAAACAATTAATGAAACATAAATGAAAAACAATACAGAAAATAATTAAAAATAAAACAGAATTATTATGGTAGGAGGAATTTGTGCTTATACCTCATCTGCAGCAGGAGTTTGTAGGAAGGATTTGCTGCCATCTTCAACATTTATCATCTGCAGGCTGATAAAACTGAGAGAGTATTTGCAGAGTATGCTGAATTTATTCATTTAACAAAACACTTTGTTGTTCAGGTGGCTCTCCAGATTCAAAACAAAGCTGACCAGATAATAGAGTTGGAAGATACCTCTCAAATTAGCTACTGCAACCTGCTACATCAAGCAGGAAGGACTGTACACATCCCCGTCCAAACTTATCTATCCTTGCCTCAAATACCTGTAGAGACTCTGTCCTAACTACCTTGTTTGGCAAAATGTTACCATGTCTGATTGGATTATCTATATAGAAATCAAGGAATAATTTGGAATGTTATTTACTATTTCCATCTCCTAGTGCCATATTCTTACATTCTTCATCCATCTTCACTTAGACAAAACTCCCATTAACGTAAATTAGTTTAATCTGAGTAAAGACCCCAATATTTGGCCACTCCTGAATTATTGTGATTGTAAAAACAGTGATAGCTGGAAAGGGCTTTTAAAAATTAAGTGAGAGAAATTTGTGCTCTTTTTTTTTTTTTTTTTTTAATTAAATTCTTTTCATTGCAATGTTAAGAGTAAAATTGAGTGGGGCTGTGGCATTATATGATCATCTTATTCTATCTTTTAGTGTAAAATTCTAGAACAACGGCTGGAACAGGGAATGGTGTTTACCGAGTATGAGCAGATTCAAAAGAAAAGGCTCATAGATGGAGAGTGCTCAATAGCTCGGCTCCCTGAAAATGCAGAGAGAAACAGGTTCCAGGATGTCCTTCCCTATGATGATGCCAGAGTGGAGCTGGTCCCAACCAAAGAAAACAACACTGGCTATATCAATGCATCCCATATTAAGGTAAGATTAATACTGATGAAGAACATTTTACAGAATGATTCTTGCAGCTAGTATCAAAAGCCTCTTTATTAATCGGTTAAAATCATTCTGAATAGCTTAACAGTGTTGCCAGGGTAGTTGGCTTGCTGGATTGGCTGACTGAGCACACTGACCTCTGCACTTTGAAATGTCAGGGCACCGGGGGCTATGAGGAGGGTCTTGGTGATGAAGACCTGAGTTGGTGGTGCTAGCTTCAGAGCAGCACGACACTGCTGGGAGATACTTTTCTTTCTCTTAACTGTGCAGGGGATTGCAACTGTTGCACTAAGGGAAGTGTTAGGACTGAAGTTGAAAAACTGATGACTGATAAATGAGTAGGAGTACTTGTGGCACCTTAGAGACTAACAAATTTATTAGAGCATAAGCTTTCGTGAGCTACAGCCACAAATCTGACATCAGGAATCATAATACTCAAAAACCAGTGGGAGAACACTTTAACCTGTCTGGCCATTCAATGACAGACCTGCGGGTGGCTATCTTACAACAGAAAAACTTCAAAAACAGACTCCAACGAGAGACTGCTGAGCTGGAATTGATATGCAAACTAGATACAATCAACTCAGGATTGAATAAGGATTGGGAATGGCTGAGCCATTACAAACATTGAATCTATCTCCCCTTGTAAGTATTCTCACACTTCTTATCAAACTGTCTGTACTGGGCTATCTTGATTATCACTTCAAACGTTTTTTTTTCTCTTACTTAATTGGCCTCTCAGAGTTGGTAAGACAACTCCCACCTGTTCATGCTCTCTGTATGTCTGTATATATATCTCTTCAATATATGTTCCACTCTATATGCATCCGAGGAAGTGAGCTGTAGCCCACGAAAGCTTATGCTCTAATAAATTTGTTAGTCTCTAAGGTGCCACAAGTACTCCTGTTCTTTTTGCGGATACAGACTAACACGGCTGCTACTCTGAAACGTGATAAATGAGTGTGGGTAAATGCCCAGTCAGACCCTCTTTCCCTTTTCATGCTGGCCTAATATTCACTATTTTGAGGAAGAGAGATTTTCCTTAGGTCTTATCTATGTGAAGATGCAGTGTGCAGCAAGCGGGGGTGTAAAACTACAGCACTGTAGCCTGCCACACACTAAGCAACTGTGTGGACTCTGTTACTGCGCACTAAAAGTTCTGTAGTGTGCTTTGACGTACCGCTGTTTGAAACAGCAGAACATCACAGCACACAATGGAACCTTTAGAGCACAGTAACAGGGTCCACACAGCCACTTAGTGAGTGGCAGACTAGAGGACTGTACATTCAAACCCTGCCTAGCCACACATTAAGTCTCGGTGTAGTCAAGCCCTTAGGCCTTAAGAGAGACTCCATGATCACATATCTGAGGCATCTGCCATATACTGTTCATTCAGTTGCTTTCTCTTTTTTCTTTGTCATACATTAATAGAAGGTAAATCAATGCTTTGGGGATGTAAAAAGCTGGACAATAATCCTTAAAGCACACTGGGGTCCTTTGAGATCAAAGCTGGTATATATGTGTCAGGTATTGTAATTGCCCAGTCTGACTCCATTCGCAGCAGAGACAGACATACACCCAACCTAAAGAACTGAAATTTAAGGGCCCTATTGTTCCCTCTCCTTCTGTGGATTTGGCCTGGGAGCACAGAAGGTGGGAATGCTAGCTTCATGCTGGAACTTCCCTGGCTGGGCACAGGGAGTAGATGGAGCCAGGTGGGAAACTGCTCTTCACAGTATAACCCCTTTCCCCTGGCCCCAGCCTCTTTCCTTAAAGATTATAAGGAACCTCTTGCAAGGTGAACTCCATAGAATTTCCAGGGCCCTTTGCCCTTTTCCAGTGGGTGTTTCCACAGGGAGGTGGGTTATAGTCTTATTTGATTTGATGCTTCTAAAGAGAGTTAAGATCTCCTTAAAATAAATAAACTAATGGAGATATCCTCTGTCCTAGAACTAGACAGGACCTTGAAAGGTCATCGATTCCAGCACCTTGCCTTCACTAACAGGACCACGTACTGATTTTTTCCCCAGATCCCTAAGTGGCCCCCTCAAGGATTGAACTCCCAACCCTGGGTTTAGCATGCCAATGCTCAAACCACTGAGCTATCCCTCCCTTCTTATCTGTAGGCAGCTCTAAACAAGGTTATATGTTGTTGGTTTTTAAGTTTGTTTGGTTTGGTTTTTTTATGGCCTTTTGCTGCCTGGCATAGTATTGAACAGTTTTCATACTCGATAACAAGCTATAAGTCAGCATTTTGAATTTCCTGAATCAAAATTGGGAGGAAAAATATATTGACTAGTGTAGACTCCTTTTAACACTGTAATAATGGCATTGAAATGGCTAGAAAATGTCTTTAAAGCCTAATTTGTCTGACTACACAGAATTCACCCAATATGAAAGAATGTTGATGTAGCCTCAGTTGTCCAGTATGGTTGGTTTTAAAATACTGTATCTCTAGTTGTTTTTCTCCTCTAAATGTTCATTTAACCTTTTTTAAAGGACTATATAAATGATGACTTCAACACGACAGGGTGCAAATACTAGGTGGAGTCAGATTTATATGTTTTACAAATGGCATCATTTGATTCCCAAATGTCACTTCCAACTCCAAACTTTAAAGTCACTCATTTTGCAAACAACTTTCTTGGTAACCAGTAATTTAACATTCTCTTTTTGCATTTTTTACAGGTCTCTGTCAGTGGCATTGAGTGGGACTATATTGCTACACAGGGCCCTTTGCAGAATACATGTCAGGATTTCTGGCAGATGGTGTGGGAACAAGGGATTGCCATTATAGCAATGGTGACAGCAGAAGAGGTGAGTCCTTAGGCCAGGTGTGCTTTGAAACGTTTCTCGATATAGTAATGTTAGTTAGGATCGTAATCTTGTGTGATATTTTTATATTGACAAAAAAATCCTTTTGCCAATATAGTTTTTCATTCAGGGAACTGTTAGAAGTTTTGTCAGTATAAACTGGTCTCCACTCGAGAGATTTGCTGAGATAGCTATACTGGCCAACCATTCTAGCGTAGACTCAGCCTTAGAAATGGTTTCCTCATTTACTAAGTCTGAGTCAAAGTTTGTGGAGAAGCCCTTTAGCGGTATATTGTGGGGTAGAAACGTTGGGATTGTTACAGCAAGTTCAATTGTGTATGTGTGTGTTCATGCCTTACGTTTGTAATGCTTTGCTTCCAAGGAGGGTGGGCGAGAAAAGAGCTTCAGGTACTGGCCCCGACTTGGCTCAAGGCACAACACTGTCACCTATGGGAGATTTAAGATTACTACACGATTCCGGACAGACTCTGGCTGCTATGCAACTACCGGCTTGAAGATCAAACACCTTCTCACAGGGCAGGAGAGAACAGTTTGGCATCTGCAGTACACTGACTGGCCAGAGCATGGGTGCCCAGAGGATCCCAAGGGATTTCTGTGTAAGTTGTGTTAATCCCCTCCATTAGCCACACCACCTACTATGGTTGTAGAGCATACTGATGTTAAAGGTTTCTTCACACCAGTGATGGATGTTGGATTGCCTTTTTTTGTAGAAATGTATGTCTGTCTGCCTCTAAGCTCATGTACGTAATCATTAAAAACCATATAAATTGAAACATAATTACACTGCAAACTGTCACTTTAATAGCTCCCCAGCAAAAGAGAGTTAGGCTATTTCCCCAGGGAAACTCCCAAGTAAATAAATAATCCTTCCTGTTGCTTTGATGGGCTGTTAAAAATGTTTCAGTAAATCAATGTTCGTTGTCACGAATGTGACAGGAATGTTGCGGTTTGTTCTCTGATGTTCGTTACAATGGTAGTGATGTAATATGTATATTTACGTGTCTTTTTCTTTCCCATTGAAACTGACAGCATACTTGGAGGAGATACAGTCAGTGCGGCGCCATACAAACAGCACAGCAGATCCTAAAAGCTCTAACCCTCCTGTACTGGTGCACTGCAGCGCAGGTGTAGGAAGAACGGGAGTGGTCATATTGTCAGAGATCATGATTGCCTGTTTGGAACACAATGAGGTTATTTTCTTGCCTATGTTTTAAAATAAAAGCTTTTTTATGTGGAGATTGCTCAGGTCACCCAGATCATAAATATTGTGCTGCCTGATCTATTGAGCACTTATGGTGTGGCCTATGGAAAATCTTTACTGCTGAGGTTGGGAGAACCCTTACCAGCTCCTCACCCCCTTTAGTAATATTGTAAAAGCGTTTGCTAGTGCATCAGGTGTGCATTAACATGTATTTTTCATTCAGGAACCTTGTCCTGCAAGGTGCTGATCAATGCCTGTGTGGTGCAGGGCATCCGCACATCCTGTGGACTTCAGTAGGAGCTGAGGGAACCCAGCATCTTGCTAGTTTGGCTTTATGACCCATTTTTACAGATGCATTTTTTCAGTCTAGTCCCTGCACTTCATCAGATTTGCCTGGTTGCTGGGTGTATCTGTATTTATAATACTAGTGTTGTGTAGAAGACAGTGTGACCGTTTCATAAAATATTTAGAGGAGACATTAGCCCTGTCTGGCCATCACCGAAGGTGACCAGCTATAGACTATTGCACTTGTTGCTTTTTTCATTTTTGAATGTGCTCTGAAAGGTGATAGATACTGAAACTAAGATACTCTATGCTGATGCTACTTAGTATTTACACATGGCAGTGCTTTTCATCTTCAAAGCACTTGCCAAGCATTAAATTATTAAGCCTCATTATGAGGTACGCAAATTAGTATTAAGCCCTTTCTATAGATAAGGAAAATGAGGCCGACAATTTAAGTGACTTGGCCCAGGCCACAGTGGGTTAATTGTCAGAGTTGAGATCTGAGCTTAGGAGTTACTGACTCTGTGCCCTGTGCTTAGATCATGTATCTCTCCTGCCTTGAAAGAACAAACCACAGACTTATTAATCGCCAGTCGTTATAACAGTTAACTTCTTTCTTTTTCCAGATGCTGGACATCCCAAGAGTGCTGGACATGCTGAGGCAGCAGAGGATGATGATGGTGCAGACTCTCTGTCAATACACTTTCGTCTATGGAGTTCTTATTCAGTTCCTTAAAAGTTCTAGGCTTATATGACGCCCACCACTTCCTGTGGGACTGAATCATCTCAAGAGTTTATAAAAGGAGAATTGCAGTTGTCCAGACATACTTGCCTTTCGGGTGTTTTCCTCAATAGATAACTCATGCAGAGTTACCTTTTTGGCATGGTGTGGGGATATTAAATGCAAGTCCAAGGTATCAACCTTTGCAAAGCAAGATATTGACTGGACTAACTTCTTTCTGTGTTCAGCTATGTTAGGAAGGTTCTAACATAACACAACTGTGCTCTTGTGAAGTACCTGCCCACTTTCTTGATATTGTGTTACTCTGGGTAAATTAACTGTCAACTTTACCAAAAGTACACTAGGCAATTTTGGAAATAACCTATGGTTTTTTAAGTCTAAATTGCTTTTTTAAAAACAGAGCATTAGCTCTAAGTGTGGAAAAAATATCTGTAGAGTTGCATAGCGAGGGGCATGACTGCCCCATTGGAATGCCAAGGTCTTAAGTAGTCTCACTCTACTTTCCATTTTGTATTTAAAACAATGCTAATATATTTTTTAAAATAGACTTGGTTTCTTCTGGTTCATTTAGCAGAACCAGCAGCTGCTAGAAACCTAAAAACATCAGGACAGTTATTTTTCTATTCAGCAAATTTAATTTTTTTTAGTCTTCAAAGAGATATACATTTGTAAACAGCACAAGTTTTCAGAGAAGAGCAGAAACGAAGACACTCAAATTAACTTTTCAGGATATGTACAAAAGTGAAAAGTACAAGAGGAAACTGTTGGTACCTGTAGAGTTCCAGGTAGTAGAATCAGCAAGAGAAAAGTCTTGTTACCTGCAGAGTGCTAGGTAATAAAATAGGCAAGTAGAAGGCATTGTTGCCTACATATTTCTAGGTGACATAAATGGTAAGAGAGAGGCACAGTTACCTACAGAGTTATAGGTAATAATCAGCAAGGGGAAGAGGTTATTGTCAATGGTTTTAGGTAAAAGTAAATGAACAAGAGAAGGTCAGTTACCTACAGGGTTCTAGGTAACAAAATGGACAAGAGGAGGTATATATTCAGTATTATTCATATATTTAGAGGACAGTTTGATTTTACTGGTTGAAATCGAAGTGGATGCAAATGATGTTTTAAGCACTTTTTTTTTTTTGCTCTCTTATTTATATAGCTAAGCATATAAACTGTAACCATATATCATTTAATAGATTAAAGTACCATTACTAACCTAACTGTTAATTTAGGAAGAGCCTTTGGAAATGATGAAGTGAGAGATAATAGAACTTAAAAGTAGGAAGTTGCATAGTGGTGAATGGGGACTGAGTATGTGCAAATGATGGTGCAAATGTGACGGCTGTGATTTTTGGTTGCACATGGTTAGTGCAAAGACTTCAGTATTAATTTTTACTCTCTCTAGCAAGAAAAGCTTAAAAACATCTTAATTTACAGTAGAATTCCTGAGCTTATTTTGTTAATCAGCTGAAAGGTTTTCGTTAGCCTTGTATGGTATTGTTGAGTTAAGGGTGTTTGATATACAGGAGGCCATCTGAGAATGATAGCAACACTCAGAAATGATAACTGATGATGATGGAGATGTGGGTATTTGCTCAAAAGAAGGCAGCATGGTCACTGGATGGGGCATGAAACTGGAAGTCAAGAGACCTGAGGGTCTGTTCCCTCTTCTGCCACTAACTCACTGTGTGACCTAAGTCAGATCACTTCACCTCTCTGTGCCTCTATTTGTAAAACAGGGGTAATAATGTTTCCCCACCATTGTAAAGGCTTTGAGATTTAGAGACAAACAGCTCGATTCAAGAGCTCTCTCTGTTGTTTGTAGATATCTAGTGGTCAATTGACTCCCTAAATCTTTGGAGGATCAGTCAGTGAACAAACAGACAAACATATTGTACCTCCCCCAGAGATCCCTGCTCCACGGAATGGGATTAGCATTTATTTGTCATTTTTATGACTGTCAGGATGGTGCGATTTACTTCTGATTAGCTGTGAGGAAGCTTTAAGCCCTAGTGTAAGAGACTAAAAGCTCCTTTCACAAGAAAAAATTATGTGCAATTTTTAATTAAAGGATAATAAAGGGTTGCTTCAGTTTCCTCTGTAATGATCTGCTCCCAAAATGATAGACAAGGTCCAAATGACAGTGTTAAAATATCACTCCCCCCAAAATTATACATCTCTACCCCGATATACACGAATTCGGATATAACGCGGTAAAGCTGTGCTCCGGGGGGGGCAGGGCTGCGCACTCCGGCAGATCAAAGCAAGTTCAATATAATGCGGTTTCACCTATAACGCGGTAAGATTTTTTTGGCTCCCGAGGACAACGTTATATCGGGGTAGAGGTGTATTACTTTGGGGTAGATTGCGAGAGCCATGTAGTGTTTTTTGGTGCCCTTTCCAATTTATATTGCCCTTAGTAAAAACGAATTTTATGTAGAGTTGCCATTGCCTTTCTAAGCATTGTTCTGTTATGTTTCATAAAGTGAAGATCTGGTCTGTGCATCCACGCCTTTTCCGAAAACCAGCTTGCTCTTTTCTGAGAACGCTATTGACTGCCTCTGATATACGCTGGACTATGATCTTGCACAATACTTTGCTTGGCACAGATAAAAGTGTGATACCACGCCAATTATTACAATCACTGAGAGTTCCTTTCTTTGGTATCTTCACTATAACCCCATTGGTCCACTCAGCTGGCACTTTTTCCCTTTCCCAGACTGATGTAAATAGAGGGGCCAGGATAGATGCTGTTAACTCAGGATTTATCTTGAACAATTCTGCATTCAAGTTATCCTTGCCAAGAGCTTTCCCATTTTTTAAGGATTTGATGGCTTGAATGATCTCTTCCTTAGTTGGAGTGTCTGTGTTGGTATCAAGATCATCTTCTGCCTCCTGGATGCTTGCTTTGTCTTTAGGTGGTTCCCTGTTCAGCAATTCTTTGAAATGCTCTGTCCAGCGCATTTCTTGTTTGTTTTCAGTTGTTAGTAGGTGGCCTTGTTTGTCCCTGATGAGAGTGTGTGTTGGTGTCTGATGTTTACCACTGATAAGCCGTGTCATTTTATAGACTGTTCCTTGTTCATCACAAGCAGCTGCATCATACAATCATAGAATATCAGGGTTGGAAGGGACCTCAGGAGGTCAGCTAGTCCAACCCCCTGCTCAAAGCAGGACCAATCCCCAACTAAATCATCCCAGCCAGGGCTTTGTCAAGCCTGACCTTAAAAAACAAACCAAACCAAACAAACAAACAAAAGCATCCACTGCTTGTGTTGCCGGATTATCAATATAATGCTGTATGTCCACTCTCACAAGGCGTTTGACTTCCCGGTGTGCCTTGCTATTCTGCTCGTGGTATTTGTTCTTTAGCTTCTGGGATTTTGTGTCTAAAACCCTTTTTTCTTCAGGGCTCATCTGGTTTCTATAGTACTCCATGTGCTGGGTGGAATCCACTCCTTCCTTCTCTTCTGCTGTAGCCTAGACAGACTTCACTGCTCTGTTTATAAATTGCTGTTACTTTGCCCCACATATTGCATTCCCCTCCTCTTCATCAAGGTTTGCAAGTGCTTGAAACCTGTTCTTTAACTGGAAAATGAAGGCTTTCTGAATTTCAGGGGCCTTTAGCTTGTCAATGTCATAATGTCTATGTCCCTTGTTTGGTGGACCCACACTTCAGTTTTAGCTTGATGGAGGCTGTCACAAGGTGGTGGTCGCTACCAACATCTGCACCCCTTCTCACTTTCACATCTATCAGTGATCGTTGCCATTTGCCATTGATCATGATATGGTCAATCTGGTTCTTATCTCTGCCATTTGGAGAACACCATATTAGCTTGTGAATTTCACAATGTTGAAATAGGGTTCCGCCGATGCCTACGTCATTCATATTACAGAAACCAACAAGCCTCTCTCCATTTTCATTCATGGTGCCACACTCATGTCTTCCCATTGCTCTGTCGTTTGTCTTGTCCTTACCAACCTTGGCATTCAGGTCTCCCATGACGATAGTTAGGTCGTGGTGTGGTACTCTCTCTAACTCCGCCTGTAGTGTAAGGTAGAATTTTTCCTTTACTTCTTCATCACTGTCATTTGTCGGAGCATAGCACTGAATCAGGGTGATATTATGTTTCCCTTTCAGTCTGGATCTCATAAGTCTGCTGCTGATGGATTTCCATTCAAGCAGGGAATGCTCCACTCCCTTCTTCAAAAGGAGAACAACACCCTCATAGTGTTGTCCATCATCCCGTCCAGAATACAGCAAAGTTTCTCTCGAAGCTGTTGTTAATCTTCCTGATCCCGTCCATCTGCTCTCACTGACACCCAGGATGTGTAAGCTGTAGTGTCTCATCTCTGCTGTGACCTGAGCTAGCTTCTCTGTTTTGTACGTTGTCCGTACGGTCCAAAAAACAAGTCTGGTTTTTGTCTTGGTGTTGAGCACTTCAGTCTTCATGCTAGTGACTTCCTTTCGGCTGTCACCCCTGGCAGTCATATGGGTCATTGACTCCTGAAAGCCATCACACACAGTAATGGTCGATTTCTCCGTCACTGTTTTCGTAACATATTTTGTTTTTTTTATGGGACAGGGTTGTTAGCTCTGTGCCTAACTTGCAACCTGGAGGACCAGGATGTCTGTTTTGTCTGTCCCCTCCCCCACAGACCAATCCGGCATGGTTGAAGCTACCAGGAGCAAAAAGCCCCCGCCGACACAGACTCTGGGGATCGTTAGAGCATGCAAGCTATCCTGCCACGACAAGACACGGACACCAGAGGACATTCTGCGGGCATATGGAATCCCTTTACGTATAATCAACATCATCAAAAGCTTTTATTTCAACTTTACCTGCAGTGTTGATCACAGTGAGCTCAGTTTTGAAGTCAAAACAGGAGTACTTCAGGAGTGTGTCATGTCTGCAATCCTCTTCAGCATTGCCATTGACTGGGTAATGCAGTGTACAACAGAAGACATGCCAAGAGGCATTAAATGGACACCCATCCCTTGAAGACCTGGACATCACAGATGATCTCGCTCTCCGATCACATACCCAACACCATATACAAGAAAAAACAACTGTATTCAATGCATTCAGCCAGCAAATTGGACTGAAAATCAACTGTAATAAGAAATAATATTGCCTCACCATCACCAGTACGGATAGAGGATTATGTTCTCACCAATGTGGAAACATTCACATATTTGGGCAGCACCATCAGCCAGGATGGTGGAACAAGCCAGGACCTCTGGAACAAAATCAATAAAGCCAGGAACACTTTCAGGAGCATAAATACAGTCTGGAAATTATCAACATACAAAACCAAAACCAAACTCAAGATTTATCAGAGCTGCGTACTTTCAACATTACTTTATAGTGCGGAATGCTGGGGAATGAGAAAGTATGACATGTCCAAACAATCTTCATTCTATATAACCTGCCGCAGAAAAATCCTCCGTATATTTTGGCCCAGAACAATCTCAGACCAAGATCTACTGACACAGTGCAGCCAAGAGGATTTGAGCATCATCATTGCCAGGAGGCGTTTGAGATGGATCGGTCATGTGTTTCGGATGGAAACTGATTCCATCACCAGAGTGGCAATAAGATGGACACCTGAAGGCAAGTGAAAACAAGGCCATCCGAAAACAACATGGTGAAGAGCTGTGGAAGCCGAGCTGAAAAACTTGGAACACAGCTGGGGAACCATTGAAAGACTTGCCAGAAACAGACAGGAGTGGAGGAGCTTCATCGCTGCCCTAAACACCAGAGGCGTAATAGGGACATGATGATGAAGAAAAATGAGTTTGAGCACAACAGAGAAAACCTTCTCTTCCTCTTAACGGTGGGCCTGAGATAACATGCTTATCATGTCTTTGCCCAACCAGAACCACACCTGGCAGGAACAATGTCTTGATACAGAGGAAACTAATCACTGAAGATGTGGCACACTATAATTCACATCTGCTAACCTACAAACTACCTGCAACTTATATGTCAAATGGTTTATCAGCACCTCTCAGAATCTGGCTTCATGGGCCCACTTCTGCAGTTCTTTCATGTATAGACTTTACTTCAGCATGAACATTCATATAAATCAGTGGGATTACTCATGTGAGTAAGAATTGCTGGGTCCAGCTCTATGAGAGCACTCTAGCCAACCCGTTTCTCTCCAAAAGGTTTATCAATCAGAATGAAATTCAACAGCTCTCTGTAACAAAATGAAATTTAAAATTGCTATTGAACTAATTAAGAAACTGTGTTTAAGTCTAAATGTATACTCAGGTTTTAGCATTCAAATGCTTTGAACCTTCAAAACCACACATTTGTCCATGCAAAATGGATGGATATCTGTACCATGTTTCTTCATAGAATATTGAGCATTACAAGGGAATTGTTTCTAAAGCCAGCCCCAGCCAGGGTTACAGGTCTGTTTATTTGCCAAAGGCTTAAAATTCCATTCCAAGTGGGTCCAGGTTCACCAAATCCACTTTTCTACCCTAATGATGTTGAAATGCTAGGGAGAAACTATAATTCTATATATAAGAAGTTTCAGAATTTCAGAATTCTCAGGGACAATTAAGGGTGCTGCTACTGGAAATATATAGTCAGACTTCACTCTCTCTCTTTTGTAGGACTAAATGGAAACTGCTTCTTTAGGATAAAATTCTGTAAAACTCTGCAAAGTCTGAGGCCATGTCTACACTACAGAATTAAGTCGAGCTAACGTACATTGGCATACAGCCAATCCAGGAATTATATCACTTGTGCGTGTCTACACTTCGCTCCTTTTTGTCAGCGGTGCACATCCTCATTAAGAGCACTTGCATCCATTGTGCCGTCAGTGTGGGGCATTGTGGGATGGCTCCGGAAAGCCAGTAATGGTCAATGTAAGCAACGCAGTGTCTACACTGACACTGCATCAACCAAACTACATCGATCTTGACTCTATGCTGCTTGTGGAGGTGGAGTATTAAGTCAGCATAGCAGGCAGTTATGTCGGCGGGAGCCAAATTTAAGTGTAGACACTTCCATAGTTAAAGATGCCTTGCGTCGACCTAACTCTAGTTTAGACCAGGCCTGAGTTAAAAATCACTAGAAAAGTTGGAGGCTGTAGCAATGGCTTCTGCGCACTCCCCTGATGTGGGGCCAGTGGATCTGTACAGTCATGGACAAGCTCTTCTCTATGGGCCTGATCCAAAGCCCTTTGAAATCAATAGAAAGATGTCCAGCGACTCAGTAGGCTTTGGATCAGGCTGTAAATCACTCCTCTATAATTCTGTGGCATGAGTCCCATGGAGCATTACTCCATGACATACACAAAGTTCCTGTGTGTGGCTTCTCCGCAGCCTGCACAGTAGAACTATGTGGTGGTAGCACTGCATATAGGAATGTCCACCCCTGTGGCTAGCGGGGCCAGATTTAGGCCATAGTGTCCACTATGCATGTAATAACCCTTTACACTAGTGAACAAGTTAAAAATATAACTCTAGGGACCTATGGATATTTTTAGAAATACATTTAATTACAAGGAACTTAGCAAAGCAGAGCCCGTGATTTTTTTTTTTTTTTTTTTATAAAGGCAGCAGTAAATTTCAATCAGTATTTTCAAAGAAATGTAGAAGTGTTTAGAACATCTATGTGATATTTATAACTGAAAGAATGTCATTTTACTATTAGTGTATTTGTGCTTTTCTATCTCACCATGTAATCCTGCATGTGTATTTCTGGGTTAATACTTAGGGCATGCGGGGAATTCTGCCAAAGTAGCCTCTTAAATTAATAAGCAGGACTGAGCAGTGAAAGAAGAACTATTTGTATTTGGCTTTTCCTTACCAGAAGCCACACTCCGCTGCTAAAGAATCATTAAACAGCTGATCCAAAGTCCATTGAAGTCAATGGAGGTGAGAGGAGGGTATCTTTCTATTGACTTCTCTGGCTCAGGCCCCAGGTGCTTGATCAGTTACCTTCCAAAGAGGTATTTGTATTATGGTGCCTCTGTCTTAACACCCTGCAGCCAGGTTAATGAAGTCATGGGCATTTTGCAAGATTGGGCTGATTGTAAACTGTGAAGAAACAAGGTAAACACAAAGCAAATTTCACTCACTTGCCTTTTAAGTGTTTCACATAAGGGTGAACTTCTCCGTCTTTCTCCCCCCCCCCCCCCAACGTAATGCTAATAAATTAAGGAAAGGATTAAATAATTTCTTTCATTTCTTTCTCAAATAAGTGAAACTGTCATTCAAAGATATTTATGGAAGTTGTGTGGAAAATATTCTTAGAAACTGAGGTTTTCTAAGAGCAGGTGAGGGGATGAGACTATGTTAATCCATAAAGCTGACCAGTCCAACAATGAAATTTGCAAAGAATTGCAAATTAATTTGATTCACATCTATAAACTCTATCCTGCAACATGCAAAGCTCCCTCAGTTCTGTGAAATCAATGGTGGCAGTTGAAAGCACTCAGCACTGATGCAGGATAAGGCCCACAGAGCTTAAATACTCACATCTCCTTTTAATTTAAACACAGATACCTAGAATAGGCCAAAACAGTGGATCAGGATTCTCCATCTGTAGACTCTTGAAAAATGAAAAGGATAAGCGGGTAAGAGAGTTTCTCCAAATCTGTCTCTTGTACTAACTCTGACGTGTGGAATGGGGGGTGAGGGTGAAGGGAGTGGCTAGAGGCAAATGGAGAAGGTTTTGGAACAATTTTTATCAACACTAGAGCAGCTAGAAAGGTTTGATTCATATAGGATGTTTTGTGAGACCTAGTAGGAAAAGTGACTATGTAGTCAGATTCTGATTTTGCAGGGTTTTTAAAAAAGTGCTTTTTGAAACGCCGAACATTTTAGTTCAGAGGCTGTGTTTATTAAAAAAACCAAACTCTCTTTTGCAAGTTTATTCTGTGCAACCTATCAGCTCAGCTTCTGTTTACAGACTTAGGGTCTGCAAAGCACTGGTTTCTGGTTTTACACTTGCAAACAGCAGGGGAAAATAAGTGTTTGCACTGGCAACTATTTGTGTGTGCAATTAAAGTCATTTAGATGTTCAGGTACATACTTTCTGGGTGCAGTCAAGTATTTACAATAGATGTGACTGACCTACATTGTGCCAGGTTAAGGCTGGGTTACAAATTAGGCCCTTAAGCTATAGCGTTTAACCATGAACGTAGAAGTCATATTTCAGTGCAGCACATGCAGTGATCTTAACGCTTCAAATAATCACACAAACTTTCCCAGCTTTTTTTAGGCATGGCTGTACAGTCAAACCTTATTACTAAGATGCTGTTGGGACCAGCTAACTTGGTTTATTCTGTTTTGGTATATTATTTTTTACTAATCAGCAGGGATTCTGTACTTAACTAAAAAATTCAAAATTTTTGTTAATGTGCATTTCAAAACAAAAAGTTAGTAAGTGAGCTTTGACTGTATTTGTCACAGTTTTCCACAAGACACTGCATTGTGAAATGAAGGATGTGCCTCCACTGTATTTTTTCTTCGGGTGTTCTTTCTTTGGCTATAAATGATGATGATGGGAGGCGGGAATTAAATTTGATGTACAAAGGAGCTAATGAATACAGATGACAAAAGATACAGCACTGCAGCAGGCTAGACAATTGTTTTGTATAAACTTTGTCATAGTATTTCATTTTAAAATATCCAGCAGTAAGAATCTTACCAAATAATCCTTATGAAGCACTGTTTCAGAAGATGCCTAACCTTATAAAGGGAAATTAGATGACATTTTTCTGTTGAGAAATGCTAAAGTAAAACTTAGACTTGAAAGTACTATAATAAGAAACTTTCAGCACACCGGATTTCTAGAATCATTGAATTTAGAGATGGAAAAAGATCTGTTAGATCATCCAGTCCATCTCCTTGCTAATGCTGGAGAATTCTCACAAAGAAGATAAACATAGTCCATGTACAGGACTCTCTCCTGAACTATTTCTGTACCCCAAATGCCCGTCAACTGTATTGCTGAGATTGGATGGGACTTCAGTGGGAGTTTTAGGGTCTTGATCCTGCAAAGTCCTGAACACTCATCAGGTTCCTGCAAGTTGCTGAGATTGCTTAACTTTCACTAAAGTTAGTGGGAGTCAAGGTGTTTCAACAGCTTGTGGGGTTGAATCCTATGTGGCAAAGGAATGCAGGATCTGGCCCCAGTTGCATCCTTTTCCTTCGAGCCAGTATGCAGGGATGTATACACTACTTTGTTTAAACAGTAGCACACGTGGATTTTCAAGTATTATTTTTCTAGTATCAAGCTAGTAGGTAATATGTATGTTTTGCTGTATTGCCATCAATACTGTAAAAATGTATAATCAGTACAGCTTTAATTCTTGTAAAACTGAAATTGGTTTGTAAAACAATGTACAAATTGTGTTTCATAGACAGAAAAGCTTGTATTACTGAATATGTAATATATGTGAAATGAATATATCAGTCTATTTTTGCCATGGAAATAAATATTTGAAGCAATTTTGTTTGAGTTGTACTGAAAAAAGCAGTCAGTGAACTTAATTATGATCAGTCCAAATACTTTCCTAACTCCTAGATGCGATGGCAAAGATACATTCAGTATAATAGATCCCCTTTCCTAAAGTCTACAGCAGATACTGTAATGCACCTAAAGGAGATGGTAAATCTCTTGCTACTGAAAATTAAAGATATTAATAATTATCCCCTTTGCAGCAAAAGCCTCATGATTTCTGCCCTGCCATTATCAGCTCAGAGTCCATTTTGCATTACGCAGTGAGAGTAATATTAAGAATGTTCAATTATGAATACCAGCAGTTCCCTTCAATGAAAAATTAGAAAGGGAGGGATAACATTTGACCTCCCTAGAAAATTTTGTTTTCAGTAGCTCTGAAAGTAATGTACACTAGAAACAGAGTGGTGGTGATAAACTGCCTTATAGATATGTTTATGGAATATATAACCTTAATAACTTGATATAAAAAGATTGGGATAGAAGGATTAAGGGTTAATTATGTATGAAATCCCCTGCAGCCAACTTGATTAGCCATATCATCATGATTTGTAACTTAAATAACAGAATTAGTTGACAAACTCCAGGAAAATTCCATCTTTACCCATAGATTATGTGCTGTAGCTTTGCAAAAACACAGTGTATCTGTATGGCCGTTCTTATATATTTCACAATCATGGTAGCACCTTGTTGTTGCTTCTGTTGGCTTAGCTCAGGGATCAGTAAACTTTGGTATGCGGCCCATCAGGGAAATCCGCTGGCGGACCAGGACGGTTTGTTTACTTGCAGCGTCCGCAGGTTTGGCCGATTGCAGCTCCCACTGACCGCAGTTTGCTGTTCCAGGTCAATGGGGGCTGTGGGAAGTGGTGGCCAGCACATCCCTTGGCTCACGCTGCTTCCCACAGCCCCCATTGGCCTGGCACGGTGAACCGCGGCCAGTGGGAGCTGTGATTGGCCGAACCTGTGGACGTTGCAGGTAAACAAACAGTCTCAGCCCACTTGCAGATTTCCCTGATTTCCCCACATGCCAAAGGTTGTTGATCCCTGAGCTAAGCCAATAGAAGCAACAACGAGGTGCTATCATGACTGTGAAATATATAAGAACGGCCATACTGGGCCAGACCAATAGTCCATCTAGCCCAGTATCCTGTCTTCTGACAGAGACCAATGCCAGCTATAAAGTAGATATAAATGATACATTTTCCAGTTATGATAATATCTTACTATGCCACCCCCACTGCACCATTCTAACCAATAGGCAGCCTTTGTCACTTAACACATTCATGAACCTGCTCACTGCTGAATAAGTAGTTTCACTACAATGGTCTGTCATAGAAACGCGGCGGTTGGTAAAATGGGCATTTCCCCACTAATCCAAAGACAGGAAGGCAAACAACTTCTGTGCCTTTTGGGGAATTGTTTGCCTCTCTCATGCACTGTGTACAGGGCATTTTCCATAATTTAGCTGTTGGGCGGTAGCATCAGTTTGTCATGGGAATGTCATAGAAGCCTGATATGTGGACACTGAAGTAAAGCTAGCTTCCAGTCAGTGTACAATGCCAATTTTAACGTTTGTTTCTTTTCCTGCAGTTCACATTCAAAAGCATAGACCTTGTTTAAGCGCTCACTACAATTATTTCTTCCAGTCAAGCTAGGGTGACATTTTCAAAATGCAAAAGCAGGACACATGCAGGAGCCCCGCTCCCTCCATGGCTCTGTCCCCAGCTCCTCCTCTCCCCCCCTGAGGCCCTGCCCCCTGGTCAGGCCAGAAGCTGGAGCTGGGCTGTGGTAAGAGATGCCTAGGGAGCCTGGGCACTGTGGGGAGCCCCGGATCCTCCATCTGCCCTGGGCGGGGAGCCTGAGAGCAGCCCTAGCCAGTGTCCCCACCCTCCAGAGCGTACCGTCCAGGGCAGGTGGAGGGTCCCGGGCTCCCTCGGCAGCTCTTACTACTGCCCAGCTCCGGCTTCTGGCCTGGCCAGGCATGGAGCCTCAGGGGGAAGAGGAAAAGCAAGGGGCAGGGCCTTGTGGTGAGGGGGGGCTAAGGCCCGCCCCCACCCCTGGGAAAAAGCTGGCGCTGCCCCTGTGCCTCAGGCAGGTGTGGAGAAATGCCACAGGGAATCTGGGCCAAATGCTGTCCCAGGGTCACTCAGCCCAGGACTGGGACTTGAACTCTGCATTTTGGGACTGTCCCGCCCAATTCGGAACAGGTGGTCACCTTAAGTCAAATGTGTTGAGTCAAACTCAAAAGGTAGCCCAGGGTTATTTTCACAAACGGGACTTGGGCCTAATGCCATGGCCCCGAGTTAGGCATCCAGGCTCTCCAGACAATGTGGGGGAGAGTAAGGTGCCTAAGAAAGGGGTCATCAGAAGCCAGCATGCTGAGCAGGGTGCTGCCTAAGCTAGCCAGGAGTGAAATGCTCAGGAAAGGGGTGGTGGTCAGATTCACAAAGGAACTTAGACACCTAAGTCACATGGATCTAGGCCTTACACCTCTTGATCGACAGGCTACAGGGAGGTGCCTATCTCCACACAGGGTCTTCAGCCATCAACCCTCACCTGGAGTTAGGGTTGATCTGGCTTAGGTGCCTTTCTCACATCTAGGGACCCATCCCACCCAATTATAGCCAATTGGTGGGGGCACCTGCTTTCAGATCCTTACACTGCTTGATTTGGAGTAGGGACTTGAACACAGTTCTCCCACATCCTAGCTGAGGGCCCTCATACGCAGCCTATTGCGTATTCTAGGGTGAGTGGCTCAAGCTCTCCTGTTGGAGCTGGTCCACTTTGTATGCATCATTAAATATTCACTGAGACAGAGAGAATGCCTCCTGGTGTAGGGTTTTATGAGCCATGGCATTAAACGGTAAGCGGGGTCTCCAAAGATCACAATGGGCATTTCAACTTCCCCTATGGTGATCTTCTGGTCTGGGAGGAAAGTCCCAGCTTGCAGCTTCCTGAACAGTCCTGTGTTCTGAAAGATCTGTGCGTCATGCACCTTTCTGGACCAGGCTGCGTTAATGTCCATGAAATGCCCATGATGATCCCCAAGTGCCTGGAGAACCATAGAGAAATACCCCTTCCAATTTATGTATTCAGAGAGTAGGTGGTCTGGTGCCAGAACTGGAATATGAGTCCCATCTATCGCCCCTCTGCAGTTAGGGAAACCCATTTGTGCAAAGCCAGCCATAATGTCACGCACGTTGCCCAGAGTCACGGTTCTTCTGAGTAGGATGCAATTAATGGCCCTGCAAACTTGCATCAACATGATTCCAATGGTCGACTTTCCCACTCCAAACTGGTTAGTGACCGATTGGTAGCTGTCTGGAGTTGCCAGCTTCCAGATTTCAATAGCCACCTGCTTCTCCACTGGCAGGGCATCTCTCAATCTTGTGTCCTGGTGCTGCAGGGTGGGGGTGAGCTCAGAACACAGTCCCATGAAAGTGGCTTTCCTCATCCAAAAGTTCTGCAGCCACTGATCGTCAACCCAGACTTGCATGACTATGTGATCCCACGACTCAGTGCTTGTTTCCTGAGCCCAAAAGCAGCTTTCCACTGTGGTGAGCATGTCTGTGAAAGCTACAAACAATCTCGTATCGTATGTGTTATGTGAGTCAACATCATCATCGGACTCCTCACTGTCAGTTTGTAGCTTAAAGAGTAACTCGACTGCAATTCGTGACGTGCTGGTGAGACTCATCAGCAAATTCCTCACAAGTTCAGGATCCATTTCTGCAGCCCGAAAAGGAAGACTGAGCATGCAGTATAAAAAAAGTTCAAAGATGGCGCCAAATGTGGACGGAAGCACAGGGATTGCTGGGATGCGAAGCGATGCATCACGGGGCATTGGGACAGGACCCAGAATGCATCCCACTACCACTCCGCCTTCACACAAGTCACAGAGCCAGAATGGGAAGAGGTGCTCTGTGGGATAGCTACCCATAATGCACCGCTCCCAATGCCGCTGCAAGTGCCACAAATGTGGCCACGCCACTGCGCTTGCAGGTGACAGCGTGAACACACCGCAGCGCTTTCCCTGCTGCGGTCTCCGAGGGCTGGTTTAACTTAAAGCACTCTACATGTGCAAGTGTAGCCATGCCCTGAGTCTTTTCCCCTGTGAGTCCCTTTATAACCTGTTTTGTGACCGTTGAGTATCCCACTTTGGGAATTTTCTTCTTGCTCCACTTCCACCCCTCCCAGCAGACAAGTTAGAGAGAACTGTTTCTCCTAGGGTGCAATTCCTCGTTTGTTCTCCACAGGTAAGGCCTATTAGATGCTAATGGTCCTTAATTAATCTGTTGTTGTCTCTAGAATGGTAGGGTTTAAAGGTTGATCGGGAATGATGGGTACACGGTGACAGAGAGGCACTCGCGACACAGCAATTTTCATAGTAACAACTGCATAATATCATCCAGAATTCATACACCATGCATAGGTTCCCCAAATGGTCACAGTAAGTGTGAATGTTATTGCGAGCAGGGTGCTGTTGTGGAAAAGCTGGCTGAAGAGGTGAGTTTTGAATTTTGAATGGAACATGATGATTAGGTGATGATCCTAATTTCATGGGACAGTAATTTCCATAATCTCACTCCAGCTCTTATGAAGGTTCTGCGTCCTGCAATCATGAGTCACGTTCAGCTAGTTGACAGTGTAATTGTCCCAGTAGCATATAACCACCACAGAGGGCCACAGCTGCAGTGGCTAGGACCAATTTCACATGAGCTTTGAAATCTGGACAATGATCTTGAGCGGGACACTGTGTTCATAGGGGAACCAGTACAGAGAGCAGGATACTGGCATGTCAGTGGCCATTTATCTTGAGATTTCTTTCTCTCTCCATGCTGTGTAATGGTGGAGATAAGGAGAAACATTTGAGTCAATGTCCTTATTGGGAGCATTAGTAGGAGTTTTGCCTGGGTAGGGACTTCACGCTAGACCTATAGCTTGTCAAGCACTTGGGGATGAAAGGGCACAACATAAATGTAGGAGATTATATGTAGCAGGGCTAAGCAAACTTCTCCTGTCCCATTTCTGACTAATCACTACAGCTCCAAAACTGATCTGCATGACAAGACCTCAGACAGACACCTAAATTTAAACCAAACATCTGTCATCCCAGACATACCAAACCAGTATTATTTACAGCTCTGCTTATTCTACGGATTTAAGATATCTGCTCTAATGAACAAAACTACTAGGAAAGACTTGGAGAGCTTGCTCATCAGTATGTTAATCTAGGCTACTAAATTCAGATTATTATTTTATTAATAGCATTTCTAAAGTGACAGTCACATGCCTTTACATACATTTAAACATCAAATCCTTCCAAGAAAAGACCCAGACATGCTTCTCCTGTTCAGAGGCAAAGTAAGAATTTTCACTAGGGTTAAGTGCCTACAAAGAAAGTCTTGTGTGCAGGCCCATACACAAACACCTCCCCCCCACACACACAACTATTCTTCCACTGAATACAATTGAAATTTAATCCTGTGTAGACAAATGCTTTTGCACAATACTCCAGTGAGTCAGTTGTCTGCAGAATCTAGTTTGTTTTAGTTAGATTTACTGTAGCTTTTTGGAGCTTCCAGATATCAGTAGCTAATTTCCTGTACTCTGGCAATAGAGAAATATGAACATCTGTTCCTTAGTGACTTCATCTCTGAGTTGCCAGAAATAGTGAATGTCCTGATCTTGCACAAAATCAGACCTCTCTTGAGGGCTGCAGGTCCCCATCATTCTAGATTGCTCAGGTAGGTATAAGTCACTGAATTTTCAGATAACTCCTTTAGTTTTGAGAAGCACTGACTGATGGACCTATTGAGGCTGAGGGTTCAGGAATCTGGAGATTTTATGCAAATGATGCAGTGCCTCTATTTTCATATCTAATGACTATCCGCCACCTCATTTGCATAACACTTCTTATTTTTAATAAAGTTGCTGGAATGTTCTGCTCCTCATAGTATCAACTGCTCTGCTACAGTGACAAGGACTAAACTCATAGACTATCAGGGTTGGAAGGGACCTCAGGTCATCTAGTCCAACCCCCTGCTCAAAGCAGGACCAATCCCCAGACAGATTTTTGCCCCGAATCCCTAAATGGCCCCCTCAAGGATTGAACTCACAACCCTGGGTTTAGCAGGCCAAAGCTAAAGAGCATGATTAGATTTTTTGGTGGTTTTATGCTTCCCTCTCAGTAGGACTTAAACACAAACTGAGGCTATTAAGCCTTTGGGTTTGTGATTTATTCACTGACAACCCAATGTGCTCTCTCCTATCTGGAGCTCCAGCAGCCACTACAGGAGGGGAAGAGTGGAGCCCATATACCACAGTAAAGGTGGAAGGGCGACTACGGTATCTCAGCCAAACCAAGCAAAATGCCACATGAACTCCTTTTATAATGTTACATACATAGCCCACAGGGGCTCCAGCTGGCGGAGGGCTCCTGGTTCCTTCAGGGGGACAGTCTGTCTCTGGGTGGGTATTTCAGACTCACCTGCACAGTTTCCCAAGAGTTGAGATCACAGAGGCTGTCTCCTGAGTATGCTGGTGTAACTGCTGTTCCTCCTCCCCACAGTTGTTGATTCCATTGTGAACTCCCTGCTGTTGCACACAGGGCATGTGAGGGAGTCTATCCCATCATGCGTCATGGTCTCTATGATCTGACAGGAAGTCGGGGAGCTGAGATACAAACCCACACTGGCCTAGTCTCAGTAGTCTCCGCCTGGTTGCTCCAGCTATATGTAGCTTGACTTGTTTTTTTCACTCGAGGCCCCTCAAGACACGAAGTGGGTATTCACCCTGAAAGCTTATGCTCCAATACGTCTGTTAGTCTATAAGGTGCCACAGGACTCTTTGTCGCTTTTTACAGATTCAGACTAACATGGCTGCCCCTCTGAGGCTGAAGTGTGTGACGCATAGGCGCAAGCCACAGCCAGCTAACATGGCTTCAAACGTGCATCCTGAGGGAATTTTTCAAACATGTTAAGCTACCTTGATTGAGCTAACACATTTGAAAAACGCAGTCTTTTTGCCTGTCAAAACAAGGCCTCTGACTTAATTGAGGAGAGTGTCTTGGTTCCAGGAATTCACCCTCCAAAGTTAGAACAATCCTCTATCAACTGCAGGTACATAGTAAGTAACCTGTTTTTTCCCCCTTATTACTCTCTCTAGGCTGCATAGTGCATGCTAGAACCAATACATGATCCAAATAGGCACATCAGTTCCCTGCATGATACAGAGGGGAGAGTGGATTGTACTTTGCAGGCAATCAAGAGCAGAATTTAATTAGGAAAAATCAGCAAAGTGCAGTTGTGCATTAAAATTAAAACATGCACTGTTTGTAAATGAAGTGTTTGTCTTCTTCCCAATTGTAGCTTTTGATTCAGAGTATAGAAGGAGCTGTTCCATATCAGAATCAAGCACATGGGTTATACAAATCCATACAGCAAGTATCAGGTGTACTGATCTGATGCACTGTAGCATGTTAGGAAACAATTTGCATAAAATAGAGAGTATGGTGAGTATGTGGGTTATCTAATATTTATGTACTGCTGGAGTGTGGTCACTGTCTGAAACAAATTCATCCCTAGTACCACTGAGTTAGGAGTGCTGCCAAGTGTATTTGTGCCATCAAGCTGGAAAATGAATGCTCCATATGAGTCAATTTGCATGAACGAGGTTATCCTACTTATCCCACAGCACACTGTTAGCACTTAAATAATGAAAAGTAAATAGCAGTGAGATTAATTTACATTTTGTGTTGCTAATCTGCAGAGAAACTGGAGAAAATGTGCTAAATGGCATTGGTGAGCATTCAGCCATAACTGAGTCTGATTCTACTGATCATGGAATGATAGAAATGTAAGGCTGGAAGGGACCTCAAGAAGTCATCAAGTCCAGCCCCCTGCACTGAGACAGGACCACATAACCCCAGACCATCCCTGATAGGTGTTTGTCCAATCTGTTCTTAAAAACCTCCAATGATGAGGATTCTACAACTCCCCCAGGAAGCCCATTCCAGAGTTTAACCATCCTTATAGTTTGAAAGTTTTTCCTAATATCTAACCTAAAATTGCCTTGCTACAGATTAAGCCCATTACTGATCTATATTAGCAGACAGCTTTGGGGTTGGGTTTTCCCATTCATATATCATTAAAAGCCTGGTTTGCTTGTTCTGAAGTTGGCTTTTTGCTGTCGATGTGTGTCACAGGGTGAGCTGTCCCTTGAAGGGAATTGGGGCTCAGCCTCACCTATGCCAGGCTTAGCCCTCCTCCTCAGATGGAGGGAATGAATACAAGGGCCACATGATGGTGAGGATGTGACTAAGAACATGGGGGGTATGAGGGCAGCCTGAGAGGAGCTGGGGAGATCCTTCCTGGAGTACATGTCATTAAGCAGAGGGAGAACAGTCAGGAAAAGGCCAGTGAGGAAGCCTAGGCTGAGGAACACTCCGGAAGGCCTGAGGGGCCTGCAGGGAGTAGGAGCCACATAAGATGAAAGCTTAGGCTGGAAGAGGAGTAAGACCACTATACCAATGGTGTGAGCCGGCTATGAAAGGCTGTGGGGTTCTAAACTTGATATTAATAAACCAATTCATCAAAAGGGAGAGTTAGTGAGAAAAACACTGGCAGTGTAAATGTGAGGCCCTGGGTAAGAAGGGGAAACTGAGGCAGCAGCAGGGCCTGAAGGCAGATTGAGTAAGCCTTGCTACAGTGTGAAACTGGCACCTGGGACATGTGCACCCTGCCTCTGGGAAGCCAAACAGCCAGCATATAGCCCTCTGCTATCTGTATCAACTATGTTTTTGTACCTGTAAAATGCCAGTAAAGTATGTGCCAGATGTTGTTTCCAATCTTGATCCTTGCTGGAGAGTTAGCTGGCTCTGTAAATATGCTCTGATGGTGACAGGATGACTTGATATCTTACTACAACTAGCTTAATTTCTCATATATATGCATGTGTATAGGATGGTATAGTTGTGGGGGGGGTCATCTTGTGCTGTGTGATTCATCTTCTGGAACCAGCTTGCTTCTATCTCCAGTTAGCTCTGCAATGTGCAGTAGCTCTTGCACAGATACTGGAACAGTCCAACATTCTTTATGGTGTTGGATTCCTGGGATGACTCTGCACAGGATCATGTGTAATGGATCAGTCTCATGCTGCCCTCTGAGAGTATGAGTTCGCATAGCTCAGTGGGTTGCCTAGCTGGGGTTTGTTTTGTTTGTCTCAGATAGCTCACTACTCAGTTATTCTAGCCCTTACTTACCATTCTCAAGGGCTCATGTCACCCACACCATCCTTCCAGCTGAGGACTGGATAAGCCTCACTCCACTGGAGGCTATGAGTACGATTTTGTAAACAGCAAGCGAGATTGCTGCTTGGAAATGCGAGTCATGCCTATTCCATAGGGACTGGGTGTTCTGCTCCTCTAGCATTCTCATCCCACTCTGGTCTGGGAGTGGGCAAGAGAATGGCTTGGGCTATATCGCCTGAGGGCTAGCTCCACAAAAAGGACTTAGATGGTAAATGTTGCAATGCTGTGTTCAGGCATCCGGCCACCTAATGGAATCCACAGGCCCAAGTTACGCACTCAGGAGAGTTAGATGCCTAGGAATGGGATCCAGAAAAGCCAGCTCACTCAGCTGTGAGTAGCCAGTAGGAAATGCTGAGGAAAGGGGTGAGTCCCAAGTCCTGCCCCTCAAAGGGACTTACGGGCCAAGCCCCATGCTGGATTCACAGCTGTGAACTCTCTCCTGGTGTTACAGTGCCAGGTCAACCCTTTCTTCCAAAAACAGGCAGAACCTCTGCCTTATAACTTTAGCCAGTGGTTAGCCTGCTCACCCAGGATGTGGGAGCCCCAGCTCCACTTCCTCCCTCTGCCTGATGTGGACCAGGGATTTCAACCTGCCTCTGAGGAGGGTGCCCTCACCACCAGGCTATCTCCTGTTGAAGCTGTTTTACTTCATATCACTGATTTAAATAGTCATGTGGGGAGGCAGAGCTAAGTAAGGGTGGGTGTGACTATAGCCTGGTGGTTAGGGCATGCTCCTGGTCTGTAGGAGACCCCTGTTCAAGTTCTCCTTCCACTGGCTATTTATTTAAGCAAAGCAGAATGGCTTCAGTGGGAGAGAGCAACAGAGCCACACTCTAGGCTATCTCATAGCTGTGTCCAGAGCTGTGGGTTCTGAGCCTTGCTCCACATCAGGCACAGGGAGGATTTGACTCAGTATCTCCACATCCTGGATAAGAACGCTAATCACCAGGCTAATAGTTATAAAGTGTCTTGTATGGGGCCTGATCTGTTAGGTGGCCCCTAAGCATGCCTATTGGATTGGGCCTCGCCAGAGAGATAGGTGGGGAATACCTAATTTGAAGATCCTGCAAGGGTTTAGGGATGGGCTAGGCACCCAGGCCCCTGAACTTTGGTGGCAGGGCACATGCCCAACAGCAAATGTTTAGGTTCTTAGGGGATTTTATCAGTGGAAACTTAGGCATGGAGGGAATTTAGGTACCTACATGGTGAGGCAGCAGCAAAGCAGGGGTTTTGAAGATCTACATTTTGGATTTAGGTGCCTGAAGTGAGTTTGGCTGGTTTGCAAAAGACTCAGGGCTAGATCTACATAGGGATTTAGATGCTCAAGTGCCTGCATAAATGATGGTGGTAAGTATAACTGGCTTCTGCAAATTGCTGATGGGCTCATCAGACACAGCTCCTGTCCCTAGTTGTACAGTGAGACTACTTGAGAGAGTAAGGGTTGCACGAGCAGGCCCTTTGTTTTCACTACTGAAGACGGAGTCCAGCAGCTAAGGTAGTTTTCTACATATAAAAAAACCCCATGTTTACAGTAAACCAAAATATTTTTAGCTCTAATTTCCTTCCTCTCTGTGAACCATCCTAATTCCTGATCAAGGGCTGGCTGACACTGAGGCCTTCCCAGTTTTTCATTGAGCAGGTCCAGTTTTAGATGAGCTCAGAGCTGCTTGGCAGATTCATTAGTAGCCATCATGTAAGCGATGACTGGTATTCTTCTCTTTTCCCACCCACTCCGGAGATACATTACCCAGTGACATGTTTGGCTTCCGCTGGCCCAAGACCTATGCGTGGGTGTTTGAAATTGGACCTCTTGGCTAGTAGTGATATGACCTGTTGCAACAACTGCTGCAGTGGTTTGTTTTACTATTTGCCTGTTCATGTGTAATTACTATCACTGTTAAGGAAACTGATCGTTGCTGGATAGAGCAGATTTCAATTTTGAGGAGGAGGGTTCTACAGAAGAAAACTGAAAGATTTGACTGTTTGTGCATTTGTTTTTAATCCCTACCTGCTGTTCCTTTCCCCCTAACCGGTATCTACCTGTGTGCCCTTCCTTAGACTGTGAGCTGCCGGGGATGGTGTCAGTCCCTTCTTGAATGTCTAAAACACGCTCCACGCTGAGTCAGACTATAATCAAATGATAAAAACTCTGGCGTTTATAAAGACAGCATTAAATAATAGTTCTCAGCCCAGAACCTATTGTCTGCAGCAAGGGAGATTTAGGTTAGATATTAAGAAAAAACTTCTAACTATAAGGGCAATTAAGCTCTGGAATAGGATTTGAAGGGAGGTTGTGGAATTCCTGTCACTGGAGGTTTTTAAGAAGAGGCGGGACAAATACCTGTCAAGGATGGTTTAGGGCAGTGATGCCCAAATGTTTCCTGTCATGCCTCCCCTTCCAGTAATGGAATCTGTCTGTGCCTCTCCCTCCATTACAGAACAGTTGGCTCAGCAGAGGAGCTGGGGCTGCAGGTGGAGCTGGGGACAGAACTGGGGATGGGAGAGGAGCTGGGGCTAGAGGTGGAGCTGGCCTCGGGGCAGAGAGGAAATGGGGGCCAGAGCTGGGCTGGGGGCAGAACAAGGGGCGGAGTAGAGATGTGGTTGGGGATGGAACTGGGCGGGGGGTGGAGTGGGGCTGGGTGGCGCTCCTTCCCAACCCCCATGGGGGCTGGCCTGGGCCCCACTGTGTGCGCCCCTGAACTGAGGGGGGCACCCCACAGTTTGGGAACCACTGGTCTAGGGGTACCTGGTCCTGCTTCAATGCAAGGGGCTGGACTTGGTGACTTCTCAAGGTCCCTTCCAGCCCTACATTTCTATGAAACAGAGACACAGAAAGGTTGTGACTTGTCCAAAGCCACAGAACCAACCAGCAGCAAATTTGGGAATACAAAATCTCTTGAGGCCCAGATCTGACTTCTGTCCTCTGGGCCATACTACCATTGTGTGGGTTAGATATTTATTGTAAACTACATTTGGAGTTATTGGGCCTAGTTTTCCCTCACATCAGGATGCCTCTACAGTGCTTCAAGCAGTGCAAAAGGAATAAGTTACTCTTACTTTCAGGCCCCTTTACAGTGCTAGTATCAACAAGAAACAGCACCTCTATACATTACTAGATATAGGGTCTGTTTCTCCACTTGCCCGGAATGGTCATTTGCATCTAGGCAAAGTGGGTCTGAACTGCTATCTTTACCCCTATTCTGGACAGGTGTAAATGGTGCAAGAACAGTAGAGAACCAGAGTCATTTATTAATGCTGGTTATCATGAACCCAAATAAGTTACTGTCTTATGCAGGACTAATAAGTAGAAACATTTTTTATCATTAGGGAAAGTGTTGACAAGGTGATAATATTTGACTGTAAGCGAAGTCTCCAGTTATAATTAAGTAACAGCCACTGGTGCAGTAGTTGTAAGTGTAATTTGAAATAAAGATGAACACTATTAGGGTCACGTTCTTCTCTGACACAGACCCTTATTGACTAGAAATGTACAGAGGGTAAGTCAGGACACGGCATTTACAATCTTAATGGTAGAGGTTGTGACTGTCTCATTCCCACCATAATATTTTGGTTTAACACTACTTCTGGCAAAACTTGAATATTGTGCAAGAGAAAACAGATACTGTGGTACTAAGGCAATACAGAAGAACACAGACAGACCGAAAAACAAGCTTGCACTATTGATAAATCTTATCAATGAGGTGGCCTTTGTTACATTAATTTCTGAAAATTGCAACCACACAAGTAACTGCACCCATTGGAGCTGAAGTTAGCAGTTGTAGCTAGTTCCTTATTTTGCAAAATTGTTTGGGAAAGACAGTCAATCAGAAAATGGAGGGAAGGAAACAGGTAGAGTTGTGTAAATGAGCTCTAGCCACCTAACCTTGTTTTTGGAAGAAGGAGATTAAGAGATAAAACCAAGAAAAGAGCAGGTACACTGGAACAGGTGCCCTTTTCCAGTCCCTAAAGTTTCTTATAATTAATCATAGCCTTTGTTTAGCCTCTTCAGTTGTGCTGTTCCACTACAGCAAAGACAATTACTTATTTCTCACAGATACTTCAGGATGAACTGGATCAGGAAGATGAATGTCAGTAATTTAAGGGGAAAAGTAGCAAGATGTGACTTATCCATATGTATTCTCAGGCCCAATCCATTTAGGTAAATGTTGAACCAACTAATTATACACTTAAAAATACTGAAGTGTAAGACAGTGTAAGATACCAGGACAATGTCGAGCAACCCACAGTGCTTCCCTATGGCATTAACCCCTCTTTAACAGGTGGTACTGGTGGAGACACATCGGTGCAGCTACTGCATGAAGCTTGCTCAGGCACTGTTCAGGCTGTAGCTGTACTATAGATAAACAAAGAACTTCAGTCTCTCAGTTTGTCAGTGCAGTACGTTTCATGTGTATTAGTATAAATACATATTTACATAAAAACCTGCCCTTTCGACATTTTCTACATGATGCCTGATGTTTTAGCCAAACACTCCTGATCTTGAATTAAAGCCCAACTTTCGTCAATTTATTAAAACAAAAATATATGCAGCACTTTAAATCAAGGCTTTCCTCAGTGCAGGAAACTGAGCTGTACGTTTTAGTGTTGTGCAGTTTGACAACTGTTGCAAAATCTCCACCCTCCTAAAATATCAATTGAGTCATGAACATCCAGATTAAAACAGTGTACCAACAAAGCCAGCCAACTGCAGCAGTTACCGAAAGATATCCTTTCTTAGCCAAGCAAGACGGCGGGAGGTTAAGTGAAGACTGAGGGTTGCTATTATGGGAGAAGTCCCACTGCTTTCTACAGCAGGTAAAGACAGGGTAGAAAAGATCTGGCGATGAATACAGGAAAGAAGGGAGTGAAAGGAGGAGTGATCACCCCCTAGCAGCCAGTCACTGGCACAGAGAAATGCTCATGTTTCAGACTATGTAACTGGATTTGAAGAGGGGTTCATCTCCTCTTGGGAATTTAGGACAGCCTTGAACAATGGACTAGGAGTGCCAAGAGATGCAGAAATCCCCTCCAACGTGGATGCAAGAAACTCCAAGTTCACTCTGCACATTTCCTGCAGACACTAAACTCTGTGTCTTGTTTTTTGATGCTGATCAATCCTGAATTCTTCCTGCAAAGTGATACTGAAATGTTCAGTAACAGCTTAAGCTGTGATATTAGCTCTTGGTGGCAAAAGCTTATTATATTACAACTGTGCTTTAAATGCTTCAGTTATTGCACTCATTTATTATAAAAACAAAGAATAAATAATATAACTTATTATTACATCTCTAATAATCCTAAAAATATATACCTCTAATTTTAGCACTTTCAACAATTATTTCCAAATTAGCCACTTAGCTGAAATATATAAAGTCCTTTTTAACCAGTGACATTTGACACACTACAGGTGTATGTTAGTGCATGAATCGGTTAAAGCCTGATTAATAATACTTGTACTCCTGCTGGAGAGGCTATAGCAGTGTCCAAAGAGAAAAGTTAAAGGTAAAATGAATGATTCACTAGCATTTATTTAACAAACGTCAGCTCTCTGCAACAGTCTACTGTCCTGTTCTGCAGCTAGTCTTGTCTACTACTTTACATAGAGGAAATTTGAAGGGCCTCTGCAAAGTTTTCCTCAAGATCATCAAGTTCCTTATTTGATTCAAAGTCACTGTCACACGTGGTTGAGTTCAGTGTTGGCTCAAATGTGTGTGAAATATCTGGGGCTTCTTCAGATTGCACTGAAGAGTAAGGATCTGTTCCAACACTCGCCACTTCAGTTCTATCTTTTGAAAAGATATCCTTGTCATGAATCTGCTTTGAAGTTTCACTGTGTATGGGGTGTTTTAGTTTGTCTGTCTCCTTTGATAATAAAGCCATGGCTTTTAGGAACTCCTCACTTTTTGTAGTCTTATTTTGTTTCCAATTTTTACTGGTAAATTGGAGCTGGTCCAAGGTCTCAAATCTTTCCAGATCAAATGGGTCAATCACTTCCATGCTGCCATTGACTCTCTCAGATTTCTCTGTGCTGCAGCCCAGGTCGACTTTGAGGACATCCAGTAGGTGGCGCATTTTGTTCTAGAATTTAAGGGAAGAAATAAGGTTCTTAATCACTTATGGCCCACTCCACAGCTGCCTGCAGTCTTAAGACAGGATCTGTAACAGATTTCATAGTCCAAATAGCTGAATATATTAAGAATTTATTTTCAAATTAGCATGTTCCATTTAGGTACATTTATGAGGAAATACAGGATGCATAAAATCAAGTAACTTAATTATTCTTATAATTACTTTGCAGAAAACAATGATCAAGTTTCTGAAATAACTGTTACCCAGTGCATGAAAGTATGCATGATGTGGGTGATCTAGAAAGGTCACATTTCCCACTTGCACTGCTGACGAAGTACCACCACACAATCTCTCATTTAAAAGGTGGATCTGTACTGAGGGTTATGGCTACATTTGCAGCATTTTTAAAAGTGCACTTTGGAAAGACCTCTCTGAAGTCATTTACATGGACTGAGAACATTACAGACTCTGTTCGGAAAAAGAACATACCTCATCCAAACGGTGTTTATTTTGCTCTATGTGACGCTCAAACAATCTCTCCAAAACCCTAAAAATAAATAAATAAGTAAGGCTCAGGCAGATCATTATTTTGAGAAGAGAAAGAAAAAATGTCCTAAACAAGCCTAGATGAGTAAAGGATCCAAGCTCCAGAGTCTTCATGCATTTACTAAGGGGAAGTAATCAGATTCCCCTCATTATACTTTGTCACAAAGAGGCCAACATTGTGTCTACAGGTCTGTCGCATCTTACGCTGGGGTTACGTTCTGCGGTCAGCGCGTAAAGCGAAAACCACGTATAGTCAAAATTACATTGAGTGTAATGGCGGGCGGAATCGCCCGCACTACAGGAACAGTATTTAAATTGTTATTTTTCTCTTTTTTTGTGTTTTTGTTTTTGCCGACCGCGTAAAGCTGAATTCGCGCATGTTAAATGCGCGTAAGATGCGACAGACCTGTACATGCTAACAGACATTTACTCAGTGGGCCAGGCCTTGTCATAGGGCTGAATGAGAACACTAACTGATGTACCCCTTGCTCTGTCTTAGCCAGTCTCAGCTCAGATAGAGTGAGCGGATGCCACAGGCTGAAGTATTCACTATCCCATAACCCCTCCCCATAGTGGCTGCTGATGTGCAGAGGTACAAGCAAAATCCTATACTCCCAGCAGATCCCCTGTCCCAGGCCCTATACTCCCAGCAGACCCCCTGTCCCAGGGGAGGGGGAAGAGACAAAACACAGCTTCAGCAGCTCACTATGGCAAGGGAGAGAAGATCCCTCAGGCCCTAAAGGCCCTCTATCATGGCCTGTGGGGAAGGCCGAGAGAAAGAACCTCTGGTCCCTTCTTCAGAGTCTGAGGAGAAGAAACTGTGAGGAGAGAGTCAGGAAGGAGATGCTGCTAGGGCACCTCTGTCAGTGCCAGGATTGATATGGGCTGTGCCCCTCTGCTCCACTTGATTTGAAGTGGGGGGAAGGAGGAAGTGGAGTAGAAGGGTGGAGAATGTGCACGAAGGAAAGAGTGGGGGGGATGAGGAAACAGATTGAGAATAGAAAGAAAAAAGAATTAGTGAGAGTGAGGGAAAGAAAGGAGAGACTGGAAACAGGGAAAGAGAAAGAGGACAGGCCGGTTGTTGGGGATGAGAAAAAGAGAGACAGAAGGAAGAGAATTCAGTGCACAGAGAGAATTTAACGGTAAGGGAGAATAACCATTGGAACAACTTTCCAAGGGACATGGTGGACTCTCAATCATTTGAAGTCTATAAGATTGGAGATCTTTCTAGTAAATACATTATAGCTGAAACAGAAATTATGGGCTTGATGCAGAAATTACTGGGTGAGGTTCCTTGCTTTGTGTTATATAGGAGGTCATCCTAGATTATTACAATGGCCTTAAAATCTATGTATCTCTGATAGGGGAAGAGTGACAAGAGATGGAGAAGGAGAGGAAGAAAGAGAGCAGACTATGAAGATGTGCCAAGATCTACAACAGAAGTAAAAGGAAAGGAGAGAGAATGAGAGCAAAGGGAAGTTATGTTTTTAGAAGTGTATTTAATAGGAGGTTAAATGCCAAAATCTTATTATAAAAATGTCACCAGGGTCAGAGATACTGCACTCCACACGGCTTACAGAATCCAATCTGTTCTGCGCACGGTCCCTACAACCCTTAAAACAAAGATATCTAACCTGTTGGAAAATAATCCAAGCTTCAGAATTTCATCTGTTACATCTTCAATGAAACTCAAATACCGAAGCTCTTCTTCTCTGCACAGAGAACAGAAAATCCAATCTGAATGTTTAAAAGTAGAGACATCTGTCACACAACAGAGCAAGAAGCTTTACCTGCTAAGGGAAATTACTTAGCAAATACCATGGAGAAAATGGAAACACTTATAGCTCTTGGGACCAACTTAGCTTCTTGTCTTACAGAAGACAAGTTACTTAGGTCCCATGTTTAGGTTGAATAAAAATAAGCTCTGTATAAAGTACGATGATATCTGCAGAAATGTTGCCTTGGCATCTCAGAGCAAAACTGTCAAGCTTTATGTTAACTTCCTGCTCTTGTATAAACTAGTCCAGAGCTCCTGAGGTGGGCAGTCCTGCAGGAGGGGTGACAGATCACAACCTGCTTTGTGCTATGAGATCTGGAAGGTTAGCACTGCTCAAGAAATGGGTAGTGCTGGCCAGGTAGGGGGCAGAGACATGATGCAGCGCAATGCTCTGATTCAACAGCTTTCACAGGGGTTTCTAGGGAACTTCAATTGCTACTCTCTGGTGGAAGGGCAGTGTTTCCACTGAAAACCTCCCTTACTTCAGGCATTGCTGGTGCAGGGAGAGGTAATGGATACCTCTCGGAGCCAACTTCACTCATTCTGATCCTTTTTTTTTAAATTTCAATGGAAACAATCCTTTAGCAAGACAGAAACATTCCTCTGCAGTGTTTGCAACCCAAATGTTGCAGCATTCAGCTAGTGCAGGAGAATCAGAGAATGAAACTCACTAGCACCTAGCACAATAGGTCCTGCTCCAGGACCAGGGCTCCTAGTCACTATGGTAATACAAGTAATAATAATAATGATAATAGCCAATTTTCATTGTAGAGTCAGAGAGATACAGAAAGAAATGCCTTGAAGAGTGTTGAGGTGCTGTGGAGCTCTTTGGCTAACATTCCTTAGAACCAGTGGTGATGCCAATCACTATGGCTGGGAGAGCCTCCAAAAGTTTGGAGTTCTGTTGAGACAATCTAATAATAACAACAATAATAACAACGCAGTAATATGTTCCCCTTCTATAGCATCTTCCAAGGATTCCAAAAAGCTTTTCAGTCAAGTCCTCTTCAAGATAGGGAAGCATTATCATTCCTTTTATAGATGGGGAAACTAAGATATAGAGCAGGGGTCGGCAACCTTTCAGAAGTGGTGTGCTGAGCATTCATTTATTCACTCTAATTTAAGGTTCCGCGTGCCAGTAATATATTTTAACATTTTTAGAAGGTCTCTTTCTATAAGTCTATAATATATAACTAAACTATTGTTGTATATAAAGTCCATAAAGCTTTTAAAATGTTTAAGAAGCTTCATTTACAATTAAATTAAAATGCAGAGCCCCTCGGACTGGTGGCCAGGACCCAGGCAGTGTGAGTGCCACTGAAAATCAGCTCGCGTGCCGCCTTTGGCACACGTGCCATAGGTTGCCTACCCCTGATATAGAGAAATTACGTGACTTGTAAGTCAGTGTAAGAGCTGGGAATATAATTTCAATCTCTGACTCCAGGGTCTCACCAGGTTTCTGGCCAGAAATACTAGGAGAATGCTCTCCGTAATCAGTTCTGTTCCTGGATATAAACTGGAAATAACAACAATCAACCAACTTATCCATGTGTTTTAAAACGTCAAAAAAGGTTGGGTTCTAAAAAGGAGTGAGGGATAGGGGCAGGAGTTCTGACTTTATTTGAACCGGGCTGCCCATCCCTACAAGTACAAGACTGGGAAGGAGATCTGGGTTCTATTCCTGGCTTTACCCATCCTGAACCTAGTTGCCACATCTATGAAATGGGGATAACTATCTAGCTCACTAGGGGATTGTAATGCTCAGTTCACTAATGTCAGCAAAACACTTTGTGTTATTCAGATGGAAGGGTCTATGGAAGTGCAAAATAATATTAATGCCTCTCTGAATATCCTATTTCTTCAGTGTGCTTTCCTCTTCATTCCTATTGCATGTAAAGGGGATCTTTGTTCTCAGAAATTTCTCTGTTCCTGCTACTTGTTCTCCACCTGATGCCTGATTGCAACATTACACTTTGGTTGCTCTGGAAATGTTTGTTGTATATGTCTGTTGTCAATACAAAGAAAAGACCATGGTATCAAGGGGGGAACTAGTAGCAGGAGCTCTGCAGTAACAAAGGTCCCGTCTTCATAGAAATATTCCTAGTAATAAACAAGAACAAGAATAAACAAGAATAGCAGAATCTAGTCACTTTTCCCCAAAAAAGTTGTAGCTAGTTTTTCTGATTTTTAGATCCGTGGGGGATATTTCACATGCTGTCAAATGGATTTCTTTATTTGTAGCCATGTCAGATCCAGATCAGACTCTGATGTGATAGTTTATTACAATGCCTCATTTATTGTTTTAACATAAGAACATAAGAATGTCAATACTGGGTCAGACCAATGATCCATCTAGCCCAGCATACTATCCTCTAACAGTGACCAGTGCCAGATGCTTCAGAGAGAATGAAACAGAATATGGCAATTATCGAGCAATCCATCCCCTGTTGGCCAGTTCCAGCTTCTGACAGTCAGCAGTTTAGGGACACCTGGAGCAGGGGTTAGTATCCCATACCATCTTGGCTCATAGCTATTGAAGGACCTATCCTCCATGAATTTACCTAATTCTTTTTTGAACCCAGTTATGCTTTAGGCCTTCACAACATCCCTTGGCAATGAGTTCCAATGAGTTGACTGCATTGTGTGAAGAAATGCTTTCTTATGTTAGTTTTAAACCTGCTGCCTATTAATTTCATTGGGCGACTCCTGCTTCTTGTTTTATGTGAGGAGGGTACATAACATTTCCTTATTCATTTTCTCTACACCACTCATGACTTTATAGCCCTCTATCAGATCCCCCTTAATCGTCTCTTTTCTAAGATGAATATTCCCAATCTTTTTATTCTCTCCTCATATGGAAGCTGTTCCATGGCCCTAATCATTTTTGTTGCCCTTCTTTTTACCTTTTCCAATTCTAAAATATATTTTTGAGATGGGACGACCAGAACTACATGCAGTGTTCAAGGTGTGGGTTTACCATGGATTTATATAGTGGTATTCTGATATTTTTCTGTCTTGTCTCTGTCCCTTTCCTAATGGTTCCTAACATTCTGTTAACTTTTTTTTGACTGCAGCTGCATACTGAGCAGAAGAATTCAGAGAACTATCCACAATTACTGCAAGGTCTCTTTTCTGACTGGAAACAGCTGATTTAGACCCCATCATTTTGTATCTACAGTTAGAATTATGTTTTCCAATGTGTATTACTTTGCACTTATCAACATTGATTTCATTTGCCATTTTGTCACCCAGTCCCCCAGTTTTGTGAGATCCCTTTGTAGCTCTTCACAGTCAGCTTTGGTATTAACTACCTTGAGTAATTCTGTATCATTTGCAAATTTTGCCACTTAACTGATTACCGCCTTTCCACTTCATTTATGAACATGTTGTACAAATCCCTGGAGGACCCCGCTATTTATCTCCCTCCATTGTGAAATCTGATAATTTATTCCTGGCCTTTGTTTCCTATCTTTTAACCAGTTACTGATCCATGAAAGGACCTTCCATCTTATCCCATGACTGCCTACTTTGTTTAAGAGCCTTTGATGTGTCAAAGGCTTTCTGAATGTCTAAGTACGCTGTATCAACTGGATCACTCTTGTACACATATTTGCTCAAAGAATTCTAATAGACTGTTGCGGCATGATTTCCTTTTGACTCTTCCCCAACATATCATGTTCATCTATGTGTCTCATAATTCTGTTCTTTACTATAGTTTCAACTAATTTGCTTGGTACCGAAGTTAGGCTTACTGGCCTGTACTTGTTAGGATTGTCTTTGGAGCCTTTTAAAAAAATCAGCGTTACATTAGCTAACCTCCAGTCATCTGGTACAGTAACTGATTCAAACAATAGGCTATATACCACTGTCAGTAGTTCAGTGATTTCTTATTGGAGTTCCTTCAGAACTCTGGGTTAATACCATCTAGCCCTGATGACTTATTACTGTTTATTTTATCAGTATGTTCCAAAACACCCTCTACTGACACTTTAGTCTAGAATGGTTCCTCAGATCTGTCACCTAAAAGAATGGACTGGATGTGGAAATCTCCCTCACATCCTCTGCAGTGAAGACAGATGCCAAGAATTCATTCAGCTTCTCTACAATGGTCTTATCTTCCCTGAGTGATCCTTCAGCATCTTGATCATCTAGTGTCCCCACTGATTGTTTGGCAGGCTACCTGCTCCTGATGTACTTACACATTTTTTTGCTGTTAGTTTTTGTGTCTTTTGCTATTTGCTCATCAAATTATTTTTTGGCCTGCCTAATTATACTTCCATATTTGACTTGCTAGAGTTTATGCTCTCAAAAAAGATCTCACAAAACTAGTGACTGGGCAACAAAATGGTAAATGAAATCTAATGTGGATAAATGTAAAGTAATGCACATTGGAAAAAATAACCCCAACTATACATACAATATGATGGGGGCTAATTTAGCTACAACAAGTCAGGAAAAAGATCTTGGAGTCATTGTGGATAGTTCTCTGAAGATGTTCGCGCAGTGTGCAAAGGCGGTCAAAAAAAGCAAACAGGATGTTAGGGATCATTAAAAAGGGGATAGAGAATAAGACTGAGAATATATTATTGCCCTTATATAAATTGATGATACGCCCACATCTTGAATACTGTGTACAGATGTGGTCTCCTCATCTCAAAAAATATATATATTGGCACTAGAAAAGGTTCAGAGAAGGGCAACTAAAATGATTAGGGGTTTGGAACGGGTCCCATATGAGGAGAGATTAAAGAGGCTAGGACTTTTCAGCTTGGAAAAGAGGAGACTAAGGGGGGGATATGATAGAGGTATATAAAATCATGAGTGATGTGGAGAAAGTAGATAAGGAAAAGTTATTTACTTATTCCCATAATACAAGAACTAGGGGCCACCAAATGAAATTAATGGGCAGCAGGTTTAAAACAAATAAAAGGAAGTTCTTCTTCACACAGCGCAGGGTCAACTTGTGGAACTCCTTGCCTGAGGAGGTTGTGAAGGCTAGGACTATAACAGCATTTAAAAGAGACCTGGATAAATTCATGGGGGTTAAGTCCATTAATGGCTATTAGCCAGGATGGGTAAGGAATGGTGTCCCTAGCCTCTGTTTGTCAGAAGGTGGAGATGGATGGCAGGAGAGAGATCACTTGATCATTAGCTGTTAGGTTCACTCCCTCTGGGGCACCTGGCATTGGCCACTGTCGGTAGACAGGATACTGGGCTAGATGGACCTTTGATCTGACCCAGTATGGCTGTTCTTATGCTCCTTTCTATTTTCCTCAGTAAGATTTGACTTCCAATTTTTAATTGATGCCTTTCTGCCTCTAGATGTCTTTTAATGAAACTTAAATTTATATTTGTAAAAACTTAAAATTTGTTGCCATTTTACTGTTTCACCCAATAAAAGAGAGAGGAAAAAATATACTTACTCAGCCGGGATTTTTCTCATTGCTGGGGATTCCATAGAATACATGGATGTCACACTAGTCAGAAAAATAGATATTAAAAAATAGTATTAGGCAATTTCCCAGAAACCTCCAATTCCCTGCATTTCACTCTCTTTCTGGAACAACCCACAATCATGAGATGCCCTCACCCAAAAGTGTCTGCCAAAGAACACCGAACCCCAGTGGTAATAACTGGGTTAGCTGTACCAGTGAGCGTTATGGGAATGTCACTAACATCCTTTATCCATTTCATCTCTATAGAAAACAATCCCCTGCTCCAGTGGTAAACTCCACTTCTTAACTTCAAGGCAGATGAGAGTTTCCTCTAATAGGAAAGGGACAGTCAGAACCCTTACCCCAAAGATGGAAGGTATCCCTCAGACTGAAAAGAAAGTCTCAATGTTACACCTGAGGCTGGGTTTCCATCATGGCAGTATAGCATCCCATAATCCATTTAGTGCTTTTAGTAGAACATTTAATATGCTGCATGTAACTCTTACTCATGCAAGTACTCTCACTGCACTCACATATCATCTTGGCACAGAAAGGAGGCTATTATTTAATTTCTTGTCATACAAACATGACTTCTTCCATGCCACTATATATGGAGCTGAGCAAATAATTGATTTTGATAGATACAGAAAAACCCAAACAAACTTTTGTTTCGGGTCAAACTAAACATTTAATCCGACCCAAAACAACATTCTTCCATTGTTTTGTTTCATTAAGTTTTCAGGTGTTTTCTACCCTTTAAAAAAATCTCTAACAAATATAACTAAATTTCTAAACCAATCTGCAAATAGTTTATTCACTGATAAATGCATTTGCAGTCAAACAAAACTATGTGCCAAAATAATAATAATAATAATAATAATAAAAAAATGCACCCAGCCCTAGCCCCATATGCTTGGAACACTGTCCCAGAGACTGCCCACCAATCCACCACTCTTGCCTCTTTTAAATCTCTTCTAGAGACACATACACTTCTACCAAGAAGTGAGCTACCTATCATTTTAAATTATAGGCTCAAAGTTCATCAAGAAGTGTACACAAATGAATGGATTCTCTGCATGATCTTATTTATGTGACTCTACCTAACCCTACCCAGTGCCCTCTTGTTTGCATGTCCTCATAACTTCTATTGTGTATAAATTCTAGACTGCAAACATTTGGGAGCACAGAGCTTATCTATCTGTTCTATGAGGTTCCTAACGCACCTGTATACAAGTGATGTATATATAATGATAATTTGAGGTGGCTCAAAAGATCAGTTCCATCTTAATGCCCCCTTTCTGAACTTGAAAACTAGATCAATTTCTGTCTGTCTTTCAGATAGAAACTGAGACAAGAACCGGAAAGGCCATTTAGCATTGTAAGATTTACAATATTTCCTAGATTTCCAGTGGAAAATATTTCAGAAGTAGAGCTTTGATTGACTCACCGATTTACAGTTTGCCTATCACTGGCTCTTACGTTACAGAAAACATCACACAGATGTTTTAATCCTGATGTTTTACCCAGTGAGACTATATCTGCTATAGCAACATAGCGTGAACTGAATACAAAACACACTTGTGCTTTGTCTTCAGATGAGACTTAGTATTTATTTTTAGCCTCTATGGCAGACAACAGGTGGATTATCAGGGATAATTAGCGATGGGCTCAGCTGGCAGTGTGGCTGTTTAGGGTAGAGGATGGGGTAGGCTGTGGTAACAGGACACATAAAAGCATTACAGTCTCATAGGAGGCAGTCTGCTATCTTGGGCATAGGTAGCATCACAATGTAGCTGAAGCTGAAGCACAGGTAGGAGGGATGGGATTGTAAAAAGGGAGGAGAAAAGGTAGCCATGAACAAAAAGGTGAAAGCCCGGGTACCACCATCAGTCTAACTTAATATCACCAGTTACTGCTACATAGAGGTAAGAACCTATTCAGTATATGGCCTTGCTTCATGGGTAATTTAGATGATCAGATATTGGGGATCTCTTTTCCCTTGAAAGGTACTTATTCATGCATGACTATGGCAGTGCATCAATAACACCATCACCACCAACCTAACAAAAGAAATAGCTTGTAAGTTCTGATCTTAGTTCTAGTATGTCTAAGGAGTTATTAGCTGTGTTGACGCTGTCATACTCACTCCTGGCTAATGGAAACTCTTGCTCAAATAAGCACAGGAAATTTGGATGCAAGAACACAGTGATCTACATATTAAGAGATGCTAAGGTATATAAAGATTTCTTCACTTATTTCACATATATCTCACTATATTGGCTTCATGTTGGAATTTTATCATAAGGAAAATGTGAATATTGCTTCCTGATCTATGCACAAAGTCATTAATCTCCAAAAACTCCTTGCTATAAAACAGGGCTCGCAGACAGAAATGGTAATAATGACCAATGAGCCTAATAACTAGTGGGAAGGCAAGCAATAAAGAATGTTTGAAATATTCTGCAAATCAGGCACCTTGGCAAGGAGTACTGAAAAGGATCCATCCTTCCCTCAGACTCATCTGGAGCAGATGTGACTTCAGCCTATAAACACAGAGATAACATCTTTATTATTGATGCAACACTACATAGCAAAACAAGGCTCAGAACATGGTTAGTCATAAGGCATCAGGAGTGTGGGGGGACGGGAAGTTTGTGCCACACACATAGTCTTTAGGAAATTCCAGCTTAGAAGACTAGGGGGAGAATTTTGTTAAAATTTTATCATCTGCATGTGATTCAGCTAATCTATTAACATTAGTTTTAAAACTATGTTCTTAATATCCTTTGCTATAATATTATAAGCATACAGCATCTTTTATTCAAGGATCTCAGAGTACTTACAAATATCAATAAAACCTCACAACACCTTTCTGAGGTCAATATTAACAGTACATTAAGGCACCTGGAGGTTAATGGCCTAATTTGAACATAGGCTAAACACCTAAATCTCCAGCTGAAGCCAAGGGAGATGTGAGTACTCACCTCCTCTGCAAATCAGGCAAAAATGACTTATCTAACCACACAAAATGTGTCAGTGGTAGAGTGGGAGTAAAGTCTAGCCATGCTGAGTCCTATTCCATTGCACTAACCACCAGACCATTCCCCCTCACTTCAGGCACTCGCACAAACATAGAGATGGTAAAGTTGTCTACTGCCTGCATTTTAAACGACAACACTCAGAAAAGGCCATTAATGCTCCATTACTGACTGTCACTCTTTCATCAGCAAGGAAAAGACTGATGTGACAGATGTTGCCATATGAATACATAGTACTCAGTTGGACTGGAGGGGAGCTCCCTAATTATTAAAGCTTTGTCTGAACCAATTTCTACCCAGTTCAGATGCAGCCACTCTGTCATTTTCAGGGAAGGTATAAAGCAGCAAATATCCTGCAAGCATAAACAGAACTATTTGCTTTATTCGTAATCTGAGATGTTAAAGGTCCAGTACCTACTCATGTGAGTACGTCTATTAACCTTGACAGGATTATTTGTTTAAGGAATACGTGTCTGTGTACAGGCTATAGGATGAGGTCCAAAATTCGGTAGCTATTTGAAAAATCTCAGTTCCAGGTCATTCTCTTCAACACAAAAATGAGCAGAAAGGGAAAATGTTAAGACAAAATATCTTCAGCGCTGAAGCCACTTATCACCACAAATCAATAATGTGCATTCAAAAACTACTGAAAATTCTCCTCCGGTAAAAGACATTTCTGTGCTATTGCAATTATTGTCACAAGCTATATATTTTATCTGAAAAATATTAGCTGAGGGACAGAATCTGCCTCCTTTGCTCAGGCTGAGCAGTACCCTACTCCTCAAAGTCCTACTGAAATCTATGACACTACGTGTAGAGTAAGATACTATTCAACATGAGTAAGGGCAGCGGAGTCTAACAAAGAGATCTGTTAGTATAAAAGACAAAACTAAGCACCAGCTAACCGCAATCATTATAAAATCTCCTATGACTGTCAAGAGTATATTTAATAGTGTAGTGCAGCGGTTCTCAAACTTCATTGCACCGCAACCCTCTTCTGACAACAAAAATTACGACATGACCCCAGAATGGGGGACCAAATCCTGAGCCTGTCCCAGCCCCGCTGCCCTGGGTGGGGGGAGAAGGAGCCAAAGCCAAAACCAGCCCCAAGTGGGGGGGGGCCTGTAAACTGAGCCCCGCCACCCAGGGCTGAAGCCGAAGCCTGAGCCCCACCACTCAGGGCTGAAGTCCTTGCGCCCTGGCGACCCCATTTAAACAGGGTCGCGACCTACTTTGGGGTCCAGACCCATAGAATCATAGAATATCAGGGTTGGAAGGGACCTCAAGAGGTCATCTAGTCCAACCCCCTGCTCAAAGCAGGACCAATTCCCAACTAAATCATCCCAGTTTTAGAACCCCTGGTGTAGTGTAAAGACAAATTGACTGATGGCACCAATACACAAAAGGCTGAGACTTCTATCTCAAATCATCCTGTTGTGTGTAGGTGTTGAAGCAAATCAAGAATTAAGCTCAAAACGGAGATACCATACGTGTGTGTGTGTGGCGCGCACACACACACACACACACACACACACACACACACACACACACACACTAGCTAGCTAACTAACTATTCAAGGAAACAAGGAAATTCCCAAATTATACCCTGATAAAACAGTTCCTAGGCATTTGCATTATGAGAATCTAACAGCTATTGCATATTTTATACTTTTTATGAAATGAACATTCTGTAAAATACATATTTACAGGGCATTTGAAACATGATTATTGATTCTGAATCCCTAATACACATTTGGAGGTTAAACAGCTATAATAGTTTTTTATATAAATACTTATTTAAGTCTTTAATAAAAAACGGTTACCTACCTTTCGTAACTGTTGCTCTTATAGATTTGTTGCTCATGTCCATTCCATTCTAGGTTTGTTCACGCCCACCTGCCCGGTTATCAAAGATTTTTGCCTTAGTGGTATCCGTAGGGTTGGCCTTGGCACCCTCTGGAATGCTGCGCTCATGCATCAGTATATCAGGCACCGCCGGCCCTATGCCCTCTCAGTTCCTTCTTACCAGCAACTCTGACAGAGGAGCAGGCGAGGGCAGGGTTTGGAATGGACATGAGCAACTCATCTCGAAGAACAACAGTTACAAAAGGTAGGTAATTGTTTTTTCTTTTTTGAATGATTGCTCATGTAGATTCCATTGTAGGTGACTCACAAACAATATCCCTGAAGGTGGGATCGGAGTTCACGGTTGTGTGGCTTGCAGCACTGCTCTGCCAAAGCCAGCATTGTCTCGGGCTTGCTGGATAAGCACATAGAGAGACATAAACATGTGCATAGATGACCAGGTAGTGGCCCTGCAGATATCTTGAATAGGCACTTGGGGCAGGAAGGCCACCGATGAGGCTTGCGCCCTAGTCAAATGGGCAGTTACAATTGCTGGAGGAGGCACTTTCACCTGTTCATAGCAAAACTGAATGCAGGCAGTGATCCACGATGAGATCCTTTGGGTGGACACCAGATGACCTTTCATCTTGTCCGCCACTGCAACGAACAGCTGCATCGACTTACTTGCTTGGTCCTTTCGATGTAAAAGGCTAGCACTCTTCTGACATCCAGAGAGTGCAATCTACGCATCTCCTCATATCTATGCGGCTTTGGGAAGAAGACTGGCAAGAATATGTCCTGGCTCACATGAAACTGAAACAACGTTGGGCAGGAAAGCTGGGTGTGGCCGCAGCTGGACTTCGTCCTTGAAAAACACTACATAGGGCGGTTAGGTCCCTAATCTCAGAGACCCTATGAGCAGATGTTATTGCCACTAGGAATGACACCTTCCAGGAGAACAGAAGAAGGGAACAGGAAGCCAATGGCTCAAATGGGGCCCCCATAAGCTGTGCCAACACTAGATTCAGGTCCCAAAGAGGGACTGGGTCTCAGACATAGGGGTAGAGTCACCCCAGACCTTTCAAGAACTGGACCATCATGTCGTGAGTGAAGACCGAGCTGCCCTGGACTGGAGGGTGAAAAGCTGAGATAACAGCCAAGTGGACCTTAATTGATGAAAGGGTCAAGCCCTGGAGCTTAAGATGTAGGAGATAGTCCAGGATCGACTGCATCGAGGCCTGCTCAGGCCTAATATTCTGGTCCAAGGCCCAGCATGTGAACTGTTTCCATTTGGCCAGGTAGGTTGCTCTGGTGGAGGGCTTCCTACAGCCCAACAGTACCTGCTGGACATGGCCTGAGCACTCCTGCTCTTCCGCATTTAACCACACAGCAGCCAAGCAGTCAGTTGCAGTGCTGCCAGGTTCAGGTGCAGAAGATTGCCATGGTTCTGAGACAGCAGATCCGGCCAGAGAGGCAGCTGCAGTGGGGCCACCACCGAGAGGTCCAGCAGCATGCTGAACCAGTGCTGGCGACGCCAAGCCAAGGTTATTAGCATTACCTTCACCCTGTTCTGTTTGATCATCATGAGGATTCTGTGGATTAATGGCACTGGTGTGAAGGAGTACATCAGGGCCCCCGACCACGGGAGTAAAAAGGCGTCTGACAGGAAGCCTCTGTCGATCCCTCAAATCAAGCAGAACACATGGCATTTCCTGTTCTGAGAAGCAAACAAGTCCACTTGGGCAGTTTCCCTCCTTTGGAAGACCATGCTGACCACCTCCAGATGGAGTGACCACTCATGGTGAGATATGAAGGTTCTGCTGAGGCGATCTGCTAATACATTCCAGGTCCCCAGGAGGTGCACGGCCACAAAATGAATGGCATTCTGCACACAGATGTCCCAGAGCTGGAGGGCTTCCTAGCAAAGGGCTGTCAACCTGGCTCCACCATGTTTGTTGATATAAAATTTTGCGGTGGTGTTGTCTGTCAGGACTTGTACCTCTCTGCCCTTCAAGTGGGACTGGAAAGTCTGGCAGGCCAAATGAACTGCTCTGAGCTCCCTGACATTTATGTGGAGGGAGCGATTGTCCCGCAGCCAGCGGCCTTGCGTGCTGAGCTCGCCCAAGCGGACTTCCCAGCCAAGGTCCAAGGCATCGGAAACCAGGGTCAGCAACTGGGACAGGGCCACGAAGGGAACCCCATCCAACAGCGATTTGGGGTCCAACCACTATTCTAGTGACAACCGGATGTGGTCTGGCACCCTGACTACCAGGTCTAGATCATGCCCTTTGGGGGTGTAGACTGACACCAGCCATGCTTACAGTGAAGGAGATGGAGCCAGGCATGATGGACCACGTAAGTACAAGCTGCCATGTGGCCTAACAACCTCAGGCAGGTGTGGGCCGTGATGAGCGGGTGGACCCTTATGTGGGAGTTCAAGTCTGACATAGCTTAGAAACGGGCCTCCAGAAGGAATACTCTGGCCCGCGTGGAGTCAAGGACCGCCCCTATGAATTCTATCTGTTGCACTAGTACGAGGATCAATTTATTTTCATTTACTAATAAGCCCAGGTCGTGACAGGTAGAACGCACCAGATTGAGACTCCTCTGCACTTGATCCTGCAATCTGCCCTTGATGAGCCAATCGTCGAGATAAGGATAGATCTGGACCCCTCGATGTCTCAGGTAATTGGCTACTGGGGCCATGCATTTTAAGAATGCACGCGTGGCCGACGAGGTGCCAAAGGGCAGCACTATAAATTGGAAGTGAATTTGACCCATCATAAAACAGAGGAACCGTCTGTGTCATTGGAAGATGGAAATATGAAAATTAACATCTTTCAAGTTGAGAGTGGTGTACTAGTCTCCCAAATCCAGGGAGGGAATGATGGAGGCAGGGAGACCACGCAGAACTTCAACTTTTTGAGATATCTGTTGAGTCTCCGCAGGTCCAGAATGCGTCTTAGACCCCCTTTTGCTTTCAGGAATAAAAAATAGCAGAAGTAAAACACTTTCCCCCTCATTTCCTGAAGGACCTCTTCCATTGCCCCCAACTGCAGGTGGTTGTCGACCTCCTGAGCGAAGAGTTGCTCATGAGAAGTGTTTGCCAGAGGGATTTGGCAATCTTTAGGACCCCATCATGCACCGGAAGCGTGACACGTGCAGGGGTTGATGCGGAGAGCACATTAAACAAGGTGTCCAATTGCGCCACCATCTCCTCCACCTCTAGGCCTAAGTTCGTGAACACCCTTTGGAGCAGAGATTGGTGCTCCTTAAAATCATCTGATGGGCTAGCATGAGAGGCTAAAGGCAAAAATCTCCAATGAATGTGCATGTGAGCGCGCACACACCTAGAACGGAATCGACATGAGCAAGCACTCGAAGAAGATGGGTTACAGAGCTATCTGATTCAAACAACTGGTATCAATAAAGTCCATACTAAGAGATGGCTCTCAAGAGTCCATTTTGGACGACAGCAGGAATTATTTTTATTTTTGGAGTACCAGAAGCTTCTTTACTACATATTCAGGAACTGAATGGTTTCTCCCAAGTACTTTTTACTTCCCTAACCTAACAGCATATAAAGGCTCCTTATTAATATTCAGGTTCGTGTGTCTGTCCAGCTCTCAAACATATATTCAAGCGCAAGTGCTAAAAATCCTTACAGAATCCATCTCCAAACAAATTCTCCTGTGCATGATTCTTAAGTCATTTTTTTCAAGAAAATAATTGATTTTTTATTTTTTTCCCTCAAAGATTCCCCAAAAGCCCAAAGTCCACACTATTGTCTAATGGGCTGCTACATTCCAGCTTAGAAACAATGCCATTTTTGAGCTATAGTATTTAAAATAAAAGTCACTAAAGATCTGGCTCTGGTTTTCAAATCCCTCTCCAAAAGTTCTAGGACTGTATTCCATATGTACAAAAATTCCATACACCAGGTTGTGTATCTATGAGCTATCTATCTGCCTACCTACAATACTGCACCAACTTCATCATGTTTAATGATACTGGGCCAAGTGTCTGCATTCTTATCTGTATTTCAATTTCATACATGTATATTTACATGTGTGCTTACCTGTGAATGTCACATACTACACATAGGTTTTAAAAAAACTAGTTTTTCAGAATCTATTTCAATTTGTCCATATTCTTTCTTATCATTCCAGCTCATTCCTTTGGAACAAGTAGCTTGACACACACCAAATTAATCTGTCACCCATCCAGAATATGAAATTTAATTCAGCTTTACACTGTAGTGGCAAAGATAAAATATGGGTTCTCTGCATGGTGGACATGTAGTCAAAACACCTCAGTGACTGATAGAGATATTAAATAAATAAATACATTAATTAATGGAGATATCCCATCTCCTAGAACTGGAAGGGACCTTGAAAGGTCATCGAGTCCAGCCCCCTGCCTTCACTAGCAGGACCAAGTACTGATTTTGCCCCAGATCCTCAAGTGGCCCCCTCAAAGATTGAACTCACAACCACGGGTTTAGCAGACCAATGCTCAAACCACTGAGCTGTTTGTATTACCTGTGTTATGATCTTCTGCAGTATGGTAGTATCTTTTCTCTCAGGTTCTCTGGCCTCAGATTGAAAACTACAAAGTTTAAAAAGAATATTAGACAGATCTCTCAGAATATACATGCCTTGTAGTTGAAACAGCTGTTTCAACTATACATTGACAGAGATTTTCAAAGCCACCTAAAGGATCTAGACACTTGATTCCCATCAATATTAAAGGTTATTGGGCATTCAAATCCTTTAGACATCTTTGAAAATCTTTGCTATAGCTTCTACTCTCATAATGAAACTAAGAGTCAATTTTCAATGATGGCAATATTTAAGGTAATAAAGCCATATCCAGATCATCCAAATTGATCTGCTGACTGCATAGCAAAATATTCAGAATAATTGTCTGGGATTGGGAGTGGAGACTGCCAAAAAATTAATATAAAATGCAATAGGGCCATTATATAACCTACACACAGCAAATCAATAGTACAAATATGAAAGATGGTAAATTATCACCACTGCAGTCTTCTGAATTCCAAAATATATGGAATAAAATAAGCAAAGACCAATCATCTCCAAGTACAGGGTAGAGTATAGGAGACACTTGCATTGCTACTGCCTGTGTTTTTAATAAAATGAGGGCTTGAGTGTCCAGTTTGGCCAATATACCACCCTTTGTGAGCACAAAATTAACTTAAATATGTGACATAAACTTCAACTGCTAAGGAAAAAAGAATTAAAAATAGAAAGTAACTGACATTCTCAAAAAGGTTTATGAAAGACCTGTGGTAAGAAGCATAAATCCAATGATATTGGGAATCTTGATCTTTGTTTAAATGATCAGACTCAATCAGCAGTGGTTCATGTATTAGAAAAAAGATATTTGAAGTCAAATGTCTTAATAGAACTATTTAAAACAGCCAAACTTAATGTTTCTTCTATATGCCTTTTTGCTGCAGATGGAAAAGGGCACAGGTATTAATTTTAAATATACATTAAAATGCCTATTCTCCTCTAGATATCAATGGAAATTTCATCTAAGTGATTTATCTACCTGTCTATAAAAAGGGACTACCTTACCCGAATTTTAATGTCTAAAGGTGTTTTGGCATTTTATCTGTGGTGAAGTATATTTGCCATTAGACCATATTACTTTAGTCACAATCTATATCAAAAGGAAATGATGAAGTTAACAGAGGTAAGGGAGGGAGGAGAAGCTCACAGAGTTTCTTGCAAATTTTTTGTTCAATAATTTCATTACATCCACCAGACAAGCCCTGGTTTCAGATCTGGAACCCTACTTGAATGACCAAGGAAGGTGACAGAGGTTGAGCTCTTCCTACCTCAATATTCCCAAGATTTTGGAAAACAATTCTCCCGCTTTAGATTCAAGTGCTTTCAGGGGTGCTGCACTTGCCACTTGAAATCCAATAGTATGGATTTCAGTCCTGATGCTATGGGGTGCTGAGCCCCCTGAGCTTCCATTGACTTCAGTGGGAGTGGAGGCCATTCAGCATCTTGCATATTGGCCCCACAGTGATTATCCTCTATCCACTGTTTCCTCAAAACATGCACAGTAATGCTCTCATTTAAAGGTGCTCAGAGACTATGCTGATGGACATGGTAAAAACCCTAGGCAGGATAAGACAGCTCATACAAGAGAGCGGAGCATTAGGGATACAGGCACTGAGGCAACTAGGGTCCCTAAGACTATAAGAAACTTACTTTAGAAGGAAAAATCTGACAACAAAAATTCTGCCTATGAGAACATTTTATACAAAATAAAATTGCCTTCTTCTGCATTAACAGGTCCACTGCTCCAAGCAGCAGCACAGTGCAAGAGAAAACAATTTTATCTTGTATAAAATGTTCACACAAACTGTATCTTAAAATGTTTGAACTAAAAATAGAATCACATATCTTAAAAAGAAAAAAAGGCATTAAGAGATATATTCAAGGGGAAAAGGGCATTCTGAGTGAGATTTCAAAAAGGGATGGAGAGTCAATTAGGGAGACACCAGAGTACTCCCTATATAGACTGCAGGAGCTACAGAAGGGAAGGTTCATGTGTAAAACTGTGAGAAAAGACAGAAAGAAAGCCAGTGTAAAAAACAGAGAGAGCAGGGAGGAGAACAGATACATGAGGAATGAGTCTCCACTTTCTTGTACCTTGTGTTGGCATTGACACCAGTGCAAAGTGCATGTAGAATACTGCCATTTGGATCTGGTAGCATTTGAAATCCAGATTGCATAGGTGTAAACAGTGACACAAGGTAAAATGGAGTAGAGAATCATGTCCACAGTCTATGATACAGATTGGAGCAGGTCTTTGGAGGGTTTTTAACACAAGAGACCAAATTCTGTTCTAATTTACATTAGTGATAAGTCTGGAAGAATTGTAGTGATTTCAATTAAATTATGCTGGATTTACACCTGTATAGATGGGAGAAGACTTCAATGCAGTATGTAGCTTTATGAAGATCCTGACATAATTAACACTTAAATAACACTATTTTAAAATTTTAGTCTCTGTACCTGCTCAAGTCAGTTTGTGTTTCTGCTTCCACCTGCTGCTTGGGGGGATCCTTCCTTTTTCTTTTAGCAGGTGTGTAATACCTATACTGTGACAGGAAGGATTTAGCATCTGATTTTAAGGTGCGTGGAGTGAACGGTTGATGGCTGTCAGTAAAGTGGTCAGAGTGCCTATCTAGGAGATCCCCGCTGTACACTTTTGATTCAGTATCCTGATGCTTGTGAGAAGGACTGATATTCATAACACTTTCAGCAGAAGAACTGTATGAAACTCCAGAGTATTTTCTTTGTGGACTTGAAACACTGACACTTGAATTAGAGATCGAGGCATTAGATGTTTTCCGAGTATCTTTTCTAACACATTTTGCAGGGTTGGGAAGATCCAGGCCTTGCCTCTCCGAAGACAATAATGATCTAGACAAATATTTCTGTGCATTTTGTGCTTGAGGAGATAGCTGGTCATTGGCTTCTGCTTCAAATGAACTCTAGAAAAACACAAATGATAATGTTCTGTGAAATGATTGCTTAACTGGTTTTTTTTCCCAAGAGATTACATGGAGCACATCTAAAGCATGAGGCACATAAAGAGTGTCAAAGAGCAACTATTTATCTCAGAAAATCAGTGTGAACAATTGGTTTGACCCAAAATAAAAGAAATCATTAAATATGAAATAATTATAAATTATGAAACTGAACAAAATGTAACAAATTACACTTATTAATACAGTAAAATGTCTGTACACTTTTACTCTGAAAAGTGTCAAGGTAAAAACTGCACATCCTTATTCAATAGATAGGCTCCCTGTGGGCTTTAGAGACAAAAGCATAGTAATCTTTACTACTATTAGCACTTCAGAACCAACAGACAGGTCGAATCCAACTCACTATTCCCTACTGTTTCTTGTGCATAACCAACAGAATTGTGTACAAAATTTCAATCATTTACACCAGTGCAAAAAGCCACTAAGGACAATGAGGTTGTACAGGTGTAACTGAAGGCCTGGATTGATTTGCAGAACACCTTCATTGCCGAGGATGATGTGTAAGAAAGAAAACCCCTAGCGTAACTCTCAGATCCCAGGTTGAAGTTTGCAGGACTGCCAGTAAGAAAGAACATCTGTCTCTGCAGCTCAGGCTGTGGTTTTAACCAAGTTGGAGATGTTTTCTATAAAGATTTTGCATTTCAATGAAGTCAAATGTGTTAGCAAGAAACACCAATGGTGGTATTTTTAGTCACCTCCAAACAATGAAGGATTTTAAAGCTCAAAGATTGTAGGCTGGATACTGAAAATTAAATGCGATGTCTTACAATCAGAACATCCCTACAAACGCTGAGGTGCCATATTACATATAGCCTTTGTATAGGCTAGAGCAGGGGTGGGCAAACTTTTTGGCCTGAGGGCCACATCAGCCTTGCAAAACTGTATGGAGGGCTGGGTAGGGAAGGCAGTGCCTCCCCAAACAGCCTGGTCCCCGCCCCCTATCTGCCCCCTCCCACTTCCCGCCCCCGATTGCCCCCCTCAGAACCCCTGACCCATCCAACCCCCCCTGCTCCTTGTCCCCTGACCACTCCCTCCTGGGACCCCCACCCCAACCACCCCCCGGGGACTCCACCTCCTATCCAATGCCCCCCGTTCCCTGACTGCCCCCCCCGAGACTCCCTGACCTTTATCCAACCTTCCCCCTCCTTACCATGCTGCTCGGAGCAGCAGGAGCTTGCAGCCCCGCCGCGTGGTTGGAGCCAGCCACACTGCCGCACTGCCCGTCAGGAGCGGTGGGCCAGAGCACGCTGGTGGCACGGCGAGTTGAGGCTGCGGGGGAGAGGAGATAGCAGGGGAGGGACCGGGGGCTAGCCTTCCCGGCCAGGAGCTCAGGGGCCGGGCAGGATGGTCCCACGGGCCATAGTTTGCCCACCTCTGGACTAGAGATGTCCAACCTTTTCAGCCTGAGGGCCAACCATATTTCAAAAAGGTCAAAGGACCACAATCAATGCTTTGGCGCAGGTTCTCTGACCTATTCAGCTCCCTCTGTGCTGCACAGACAGAGAAAGATGAGTAGAAACCACCCACAATTCTCCTGCATGGTATTCCCACACCAGGGGGTATCCTCTAGCAGGTGTGTTGCTGGCATAGCCTGCTTCTATACCTCCCTCCCCACTGTTCCTTGCTGGTGGGAGCATGTTGCATTCCTGCTATCCTCAGATGGTGTATTATCCCCAAGGTGACCATTACCAGGTGGTGCAACTTAGAGCCATTTGGGAGCTGCTCTAACTTGGGCTGGGGCACAGAATTGGTTGTTGGTTCTCAGCTTCTCCATTTTATCCCCTCTCCTGGGCTGCCTTAGGTGGCTGCCTGGGTGAGAGGAGCCATTTTTTGATAGACGCTGCTGTAGGCTCTGAAAGAACCAGTTGTGGTCCTGTCCTGCTCTCCATTGGCTTTCCTCAGCCCTAAGCAACATCTGACAGTGTGGAAAGGATTCAGAGGCACTAAATGAGGAAAGGCACATTAGAAAGTTAAATGTGAATGGCTGTGTAATGTATCAGCACTAGTCAGGCCCATTTTGATGTGAGTCCAAATGTTCAGGAAGCATCCTAACAAGACAGTTATTGCACAAGCCTTTAACACATCCCTGGAAATGTGTAGTGTCACAGTTGGACTTGAAGGATAGTAAAACTTCTAGTGACTCTGCTAACTGGCAAGAGTTATTTCTAACACTTTATTAACTCCAAGGTCTAGCTGCAGCTAGGAAACTGACTCAGAAGCTTACAGACAACCACCACTTGCCAAAAACTTAAATATATATTTTTCATCTGTACAAAAAGTATAAACTATGTGAAGGTGGGGGGCACAGCACATACTATATGTATTTAAAACTGCTCACTAGGATAGCCTTGAGAGAGAAACATCTCATTTGCATGTAGGCCCACGCGAAAAGCCACAAGGATACGGTGTTACTCTAGCACAGCTCATTATCATACTGTGTAAACAATATAGTGCAGCACCCAATCTAAAAGAGCAACTTACAAAACCTGCCAGTTTAGTTCACTTTAAACTGAATAAAGAGGCTTCTTAAAATGAGGGATTCATTGTTCGTTACACTCAATGGGCCTGCCTGGCTAGCATTCATATCATCAAATGTTGTAAAATGTAAATGAATGTAATATAGAAAAGGGATTTCTGAAGGACAGAATTTAATTCATTAGGCTAATTAGTTACCAGATTTCTTGTGAACTTGAAGTTTAGCTTCAGACAGGCGGAAGTAGAAACCTTTCATATGATATATACCCAACATATTAATTAGGAATAGGTAGATCAGAAGACACTGGTATATGACTAAAGATTAGGCAGCATGTACTTTAGAAGTGATAAAAGAAGGGAGCCAAGGCAGTTGAATTCATGAATAAAATACATTCAGGAATGTGTATGAGTTTAAAATTATCTTAAACATCTAGCTCTTTATACAGATTAATTAAAAAATAATATGCAATTCAGTCCATCAGCAGGCTTTCATACAAATGATTACAGATTATCACTTGACAAAGTCCTGATTCTAAGCAATGTCCTACTCACAAATGCCACATGATTAAGGCCACATTTTAGTCACGGGCATTATTACTAAAAGTCATGGACAGGTCACAGGAAATAAACAAAAATTCACGGCCCATGACCTGTTCATGATTTGTACTATATATCCCTGACTAAATCTTGGGGGGGCATCCCAGGGGTGCCGCAGGTGCTTGGGCAGGTGTGAGGTGGCGGTCCGGGGGACACCATGGGTGCTCTTGGGGGAGCAGCCCAGGACTCCTGCTGGTGCTGAGGGGGCGGGGCTGGCAGGCTCCCTACCTGGCTCTGTGCGGCTCCCCAGAAGCAACAACACATCCCTCCATCAGCTCCTAGGCGGAGGTGTGGCCAGGCAGCTCTGCGCACTGCCTCCTCCCCAAGCTCCGCAGATCCCAAAGGCCTAACTATTTCTAAAAGTTCCTGATAGTACATTTTCTGCTCTCTTGTGTGCACCTAAGCAATGGGTTTTTTTTAATATCCAGGAAATGTGCCTTTTTGCTGTATAAATGATGTTACATTACCTCCTAATAACTGTGTTATTAATCCCTGTGTCACCAATAGCCCATTTTTTCACTCTCAGAACTCCATGGTGTTTTAAACTAAAAAACAAACGTGCCTTTTGTGGTATTTTAAACAGTTTTTGTAATAGCTTTAAAACAAACAAAGAAAACCTCTCTCTAGGAAGACCATCAAAAATAAATCACAGTACACATTGCTCACATATAACATGATATTTCCCTTTGCCTTCATTACACTTTTCTCCAAATTTAATACAAATGTTACTTTTCTAGTGAGAACAACCATTTGAGATATGTTTACATGCTAATAACTAGAGCAAACAGCTCATATATTTACAGTTAGTAAGGATGCAATGCACCCTTCTTTGTGGTATTTCACACTTAATTTTACTACTACAGCACAATTAAGTGCTGCACTGGTAACTTGCAATAACAATGCCAAACAAATGCCTGTATTTGCAAGCAGTATAATAAGGTTTACTACATGATTATTTGGATATAAAATAATTGCAGCTATAGTTTGGTGCTCTGGAAAACAGATAAGACTGGAATGTTTCAAAACCCACCTATATGAATGTTTTGGAAAGCAAATTCCAAACCCTTTAGCATTTACATAAACAACAACTTCGTTTTTGTTGTACAATGTATATTTGGTGCTCTTATTTTTAAAAATAGCTTAAGGAGTTTCAGCGTAAATCAAACTTTAGAAGCACTTAGTACATATGACAACTTAATCGCATCTAAAATAAAATAGAGTAATGACTTTTTGTTGCTAAGGGTAATGGGTCAATTATTGTGCTGATTCCATCTCACGAAAATACATTGGACCCAGTCCTTAGACACACTGAGCTGAGTGAAAGGGGTGTCAGCTAGTGCAAAATTAGGCGCTGCACTTTATTCCTATGGGTACAACAAACTGATTCTGATGTTTAACAATTCTTTTTGTATAAGCAATCTAATTTATAGATTTATATATGTATGTGTATATATATTCATTTATACTACGATGTCATGAATCTACTTAACATGAGAGATTTATCTAACCATGAAAATATGACTAATTTTACACAATACTACAAATATTCAGTGTGAGACTGCATGGGAGATTTTACTCTATCCATCAAACAAAACTAAACAATTTTAAATAAATAGTGGAAACCCCATTGTTTGGGACATGTAAAACTAGACTGAGTATGGTACTGGAAAATATACTGTAAGGGACAATCCTGAGCTGACTTCTCTTTCACTTCTATTTTCTATGATCCGACTGTATATGAATGAGTAATTTACAACTCCTATGTTCTTACAAACACAACCTTACTAAGGCTACCTATACGATACATACCCACACTAGCTTTAATCTAGCTAGCTCACAATAGCACTGACTTGGGGCGGTGCGGCCTTCAGCATGGACTGCACAAAAAGAATGCACCTAGGTGAGGTTATGCAGGCTTGTGCATCCTCACTGCTATTTTTAGTGAGCAAGCTAGATTACACCTAATGCAGGTTCATCTACATAAGCTGCAAATCACACCCCTAGCTGCAGTGAAGACGTAGCCTGAGACAGGCAGTTTTCATAGAAGTAAAAAAAAGGCTTCCAGAAAATATGTGAATACTACTACTAATAATAATCATGAGATACTGAATTAGCTGAATGTCAGTAGTCACAATTTTGTGAAAAGTGCATTAGTTACAGAGCAAGGCCCTGACCCGTCTGTGAGCTCTGCACCAGTGGACCCCTGAACCTACACTGAAGCCATGAAAGCAAGGGCCCGTCCATCAGAACAGAACAAATTGCAGATCAAGGCCTCAGCTTGCTAAGTGGTGGGCAAGAGATGCACACAACAAGCCAGGGAGAAATGGATTTGCCTCTAAATTATTTTTATTTTCAAAAAGAAAGCGTTATTACGTAACCAAAACCCCACTTTGATGTCACAGATGCCTCCTAAAATCGGGCTAGTTCATTGAAAAGATCTGCTTTTATACAAAGATGTAAATTCATCCCCGAATGAAGCCAGCAGAAGTGCACCAAGGATGAATTTGGCTCAGGAAATTAATTTTTGCTGTAGGTGAGGGTCTAGAATATGACAGCACATCTTCTAATGGTCAGAAAACAAGCTTCATGATTTATAACTTTGTAGGTAATTCATCACAAAATTTAATATTTTTACAAGCTAAATAAAGGATGGAATTATAAGATGTATTCTCATGTTTGCTGCAGAGAGCAGTTTACAGTTTAATATTCATTCAGTCTGACTAAAAAATATTTGCAATAGTCGAGACAGCAACAAGAGCCTTGTGGATTTTAGAGGATTTCCTTTAATGAGATTATTTAGGCACTTTGAAAGCTATACTATCAAAATGCAGAAGCTGCAATTTTGTATCATTTTGAACATAGTTCTTTTAGCTTGAGACAACCTGAGTTGTAACAGCTACTTACAGATGCCTATGGCAGGCAGGGGTGCTGGAACAATTTGTATAGTGGGGGTGCTGAGAGCCATTGAATCAAACTGTAAAGCTTGTATATGATGGAAATCACTTCAAGCCAGAAGGTGGGGCAGCATCCCTAGTTCCAGCACCTACCATGGCAGGTCTGACTTGTGCTTGACATATCTGCAGAGTAGCTTGCTTGAATAGAGCAGAAAATAAGATCTCGTTTGGTAAATATTAGTATTTTACATAATCTGTGCTTCCATCACCCCTTGTACATACTATCAGTCCATCTAATTACACTCTAATATTTACTTAATGAATGAATAAAATGAGGGAGCAAGTTCACACAAACCTGTTTCTGTCATTCAGGGGTGGTCTGACTAGAGCCTTAAGGATCTAATTTGTTTACAAGCAGATATATTAACATTCATGATTTTTCTCATTTTACAAAATACCCGGTAGTGTTGGTATTCATATATACAATAATATTTTTGACTGTAATCTATTATGCAATATTCAGATTGTATAGTGTGATATATTCCTATCTTCAACAAGTAGACATAGATTAAATTTGTTAACTAGAGATACAACTAAATGTATATGTGAAAATGTATGAATCTGGACTTCTAGCATAAAAAATGTGGTTGACACCATGAAGCCATGAAGGAATTTTCCATTTGTATATAAGTGTTCGCAATATAAGTATGGGTTTTTATTTTAATACTTTAAATGGTATTTTTGTTTCTTTAGAAGTTCATTTATTTAATTCAGAAAGTACTAATTTGATTATAACGTATCTTGAGAATGTTAATAGCAATATAACAATAAATATTTAGAGACAAGACATCTGATTAGGCAATTATAGCTATGAATGCATGCACAGTGTATCTGAAATTAACAATATAGATAAAAATTTAATACCATTTCCTAATACGTATTTGTTATGTACAGATTTCCATATTGTCATAGCTGTCATTTTACAACTAGATTTTCTGAAACTCAGCAAAGCACATACTACACATTAAGAGCTACTAGCCAGTTTTGTGCCATCTCTCTCTGGGAAAAAACCCTGCAACAATAATTGAAAATGGGAAATGTGTTGGACCTGATTCTCTCCTCATTTTACATAGCTTTTACACACCAGTGTAATTTCACTGACTTCAATATTTTTTCATCCTCTAATAACTTAAGTGGTTGAAGGGATTTATTCTCCAGAAGAAAGAACCTCAGAAATGACGCTGGCATCCAGGTTTGGCTTTTGGCATGGCTGATATCTTGAAATTTCCTCATCTCAGAACTGGTCAGTCAGAAGCACCCACTAGCAGGGTTGTCTGAGCATCAGATAAGAAATACCCAGCCTTGCCTGAATCACAGATTTGACTCATGGTAGGATCAGCCCAGCTATGCATGCTTTATAAGATGAGCTCCAGTTTGATGCCTGTGGGTTTTTTAGATGAGGGCTTATAAACCAAGGTCTGTTCTGCCTTGGCATCAAAGATGCCATGGCACTTGTTACAAGGGCAAGGATTTCTACTGGGGTAAAACCTTCCCACCCTTGCTCCCTGTGTTGCACACTACGCTACCGTGCTATCTTCCTGGTTGCTGCTATCTGTCCTGTGGTGGTTGCATTTCAGTAGTGCTCTGTGTAGATGGATCGTACAGTACTTTGGGAGCCTTTTGGAGAAGGGCACTATATAAGTAAATTGTTATTATGAATGTCATCTGCAGGTGAAACTGAAAGAAGTCAGCACTCCTGATAACTTTGGCTGACTTTTAAATGGAGATGCTGAAATATGCAATCTAACACTACGTTTTATTGAACAGGGGGAAACCTTCACCATCTAGGTGAAGAAACACAATGTTACTTTTAGAAATATTAAATTTCATGAAAATTAATAAACCTCTCTGCCCTCCCTAACTCCTGTGTCCATATACGCTTTTCTGTTGCAGGAAAGCTAATTAAAATATTTAAAGTAGCTACACTTAAAAAGGAATAAATGTGCCTCATGCATTGCACAGAATGGATGGACAAGGGGGAAGAATTAAGATTGTGTGGACAACCACAAATCTTTCAATTCCTAACATTTAAGTGCTTGACTTTTCAACCTAACTTTCATTCATTTAACAAAGTTTTTTTTCATGTATACATACAATTTTAAGTTAAGTGCCTCTTTCTACCTAGGTACTTATATTGTGCTGATCACCATGGTGTCTGAGTACCTTTCACTCATATGTGCCAGCAATCATTAATGTGTTGCTATGGGGACTGGAGAAGGGGAAATGTTAAGAAATGTATTTGTATAATATTTATAAATACAATGAGAAACTTTTAAAAGGAAACATTTGACTTATCATAGTATTAGGCTCAATTCTGAGCTGTAGTGAGTATGAGGAGAAGTAAAGGTGGCTCTACTCCATCTTTATGCTTCCCCTCATCCTTGGCCAGGATTTTAAGACTTTAAATGGTATTTTTGGTTTCCTTAGGAATTTGTTTATTTAATTCAGAAAGTACTAATTTGAGTATAACGTATCTTGAGAATGTTAATAGCAATATAACAATAAATATTTAGAGACAAGACATTAGGACAAAACAGCCCCCAGTGTAACTAAGAGCAGCAAAAAGAGTGCTCTAAGTTGTGCTGACTACAGCAGGCGCCAAAGGACATCTCTGCCACATGAAAAATCAGGCAGAAGTGTAGGGAAATGTTTGTAGTATTTCAGACACCTGTGTGTGCCAGCTCTTGGTAAATGGGGTCTTGGTATGTAATACTGTGATGAGGCATTTTTATCATCGTGAGCTAAATGCTTCCTTTTTAAGAGCACTCACGCTAGTAAAAAATAAGATATGAAATCTGCATGAAGTAACTATAGAATTAACAGTTCTGAAACATATTAGTGTAGTAGTTTTTGAGAAACAAAACAGAATATAGTATTACTGTTATAACTGAAGGAATTACAACTAAAGAACTTACTGTATTAATGAATTTAAAGTCTTATGCGTAGTTAATTTTAGTTAAAGTTACACAAAAACAACGCAGCGGTGGGCCATTCTGGTGCAACAAACACCGTATGCATTCACTAACCTGGTTACTCAGTGTATAACAGGACATGCTGAATAGATCATTTGAGGTATTGCAAGGTGCTTATCAAGTACAGTAATATTCCACTCTTGCTATACATCTTTTTAGCACCTGGTGGTGTTCCACATTGTTTGCACCAGTATTTCTTACATTTTGATATTTAAATTGATTACCATCATGCCCCATAAGCATCTTTTGACTCAATATTCAAGATTTTGCAGTGGTTCTAAAAGCAGAAAATTTAAGATCAGCAGTTTCCCCAGGAAATGGGGATAGCACCAACAGCAGTACGATTATATTGCCTGGTGATAATTCTGTGTCCTATCATATCTTTTAATAGGCATGTGTAGAAGTTGTCTTATGGCTGCTAGTTACTTATCCATTCTTATGGCTAAAGAAATACAATTTGAGAAGTTATGTGACCCTAAGGATGCATTAGGAGTGATCCAATAGATCAACAGGAATAAAACTCCCTAGGTACATCAATAAACATAGTAAAATCGATACACTGTCTGGTAAAAGAAACAATATTTAAATATTGCTTTGGTTTTGGTACAGATATATGAAAGCCCAATTACTACCACTGCTCACTTTATAGCAGGAGCCTCCTGCAGAAATATATTCACTTCTTACTAATGCAATGGTGCTTCGATTCACATGCTGATGAAAAATATTTTGTAAATCTTTAAGCAAGATTTTCCATATTATGATCTAATGTCTATCATCATGGCTCAGATGAAAAGCTGTTAATGGCTGTATTTTTTGTTCTGAATCATGCAGAGAGGGAATTCATGGGACTCTCCTAGTGCCAAGTTTTATCTTTTGGAATATCTGCTTCCTGTCTACATGGAGATTAAAAGATCTCCAGAAAAGGGCTCAAAATAGGTGACATTAAGTATTATCCAATGTTACCTAAACTGGCAAGTCTGCCAAAACCACTTATAAAATATATTATGATTGCCTATTCATATCTCACTCAAACATGCAGTTGGTTGAATCACACACAAATGCTGGCAAGACTGAGATGTTCTTGTTGACAATCATTCTGTAGTCACTGTACATGCGAGTCAAACATTGATGAACAGGTACCTACAAGGAATTAGTAGTGCTAAGTGACACATACTACTTGAGAGAGATCTTCTTTGGGGGAGAGGTTAAAATACAGGCAAGGACCTACAATGCTCTGACATTGCTATGTCAAAGCACACACTTAAAACACTTAAAAAAAAAATAAACTCAGATCCTGTATTTGATGGGGTGTATAGACCCCACACAGAGGAGGAAGGTGCCAGAGAGGCACGGGAGGCAGGGCTAGCCATGCCCCTGTGGACTTACCAATCACATATGATAGGCAGGAGGCCTTTAAAAGGGAGAAAACTGCAGTCAGCAAGGGTGAGAAGGGAAGGAGCAGGACTGCCAAGCAGGAGACTGCTGGTGTGATCCCAGGAGCGACAGGGAGAACTTCCATCCAGAAGAGCTTCATCCCAACCCTAAGGGGTGTACAGTGAACTCCCAGGGAGAGATTTAAGGAGACCCACAAGGGGTAGGTGCCCCTTGTAAGAAGTTAGGAACTAGGGCCAGTGCTGGAGCCAACCAGTGCAAGTAACTGAGGCCTGGTCTACACTACGGGTTTAGGTCGACTTTAGCAGCGTTAAATCGAATTAAGCCTGGACATGTTCACACGACGAAGCCCTTTCTTTCGACTTAAAGGGCCCTTTAAACCAGTTTCTTTACACCACCTTCGACGAGGGGATTAGCGATAAAATCGGCCTTTGCGGGTTGGAATTGGGGTAGTGTGGACGGAATTCGACGTTATTGGCCTCCGGGAGCTATCCCACAGTGCTTCATTGTGACCGCTCTGGACAGCACTCTCAACTCAGATGCACTGACCAGGTCGACAGGAATAGACCCGCGAACGTTTGAATTTCATTTCCTGTTTGCCCAGCGTGGAGAGCACAGGTGATCATGCAGA
>NC_048301.1:33524887-33568156 GCF_013100865.1 Trachemys scripta elegans
AGCAGAGGGGTTTAGATGGGTCGGGAGTTTTGGGGGGGGGGCTGTCAGGGGGTCGGGAGTGGTTGGATGGGGCGTGGGAGTCCCAGGGGTCTGTCTGGGGGTGGGGGTGTGGATAAGGGTTGGGGCAGTCAGGGGACAGGTAGGGGGTAGAGTCCTAGGGGGCCAGTTAGGATATGGGGAAGGTCTCAGGAGGGGGCAGTCAGGGGACAAGGAGCAGGGAGGCTTAGGTAGGGGGTGGAGTCCTGGGGGGCAGTTAGGGGCAGGGGTCCCAGGAGGGGGCAGTCAGGGGACAAGGCGTGGGGGGGAGGGTTGGGGGTTCTGAGGGGGCAGGAAGTGGGAGGGAGTGGAAGGGGCAGGGGTGGGGCTAGGGCAGGACAGGGGCGGGGCTAGGGCGGGGCTCCTCCCGTCCTCTTTTTTGATTGTTGAAATATGGTAACCCTATCTTCTGCCTGTGCTGTTCATGGCATCTGCCTCCTTACAAAGGGCCTGGGAGTGATAAAGTAGTCCAAATAAAAAGACAGTATGCTTCAGCAGCCCACAAAGCGCAGAGTCCTGGGCCTTTGGAAAGACAAAAAGAAAAGAATTGGCCCCTCTCCTTTCTGAGAGGGCCAAGGAGGCCAAGGCTCTGAAACCATTTCCTCAATCAACAACCCCCCTTCCAGGGGACGGGGTGCTCTGAGTTGCAGTCCTGCTCCTTTAGAATGTCACGCTGGACTAAGCAGGGACCCTCCTTTTTAAGGACCTGCTCATCTCCAGCCTTGACAAGCCTCACTGGTGTGCTGGATTGGGACTGACTGTGCACAGAGGAGCTCTTTAACCCTTTCCTAACTGGAGTGGGGAATCTGCCCCAACACATGTTTGCAATATTTCACATCTGAGCAGTAAAGGATTGAGCCTACTAAGGGTATCTCAATTAAATAAAATAAATGGACAGATTCTGGGGAAGGGCAGGGGAAGGAGACAAAGGGAGTGGCCAAAGTATCTCTGGCTATTCCTACTTGCCCAAATGATATCTTTGGGCTATAGGCAGCTAGATGTAAGTTTCTGGGTACTGTAAAAAACTTTCCCCTCACCGATTGCACAGCTCAGAAAATCCAGAGAATCTGGTCCAAAAGCTGTAAAGTCACACAGGGGTGTCACATGGCATCACAGAAATATGCTAGCCAGAATGGTAGAAAACTTTACTCACATACAAATCCTGATTTGTTGTTATGCTACAGCATCTTCAGGCTGATTTTGCCAGTGCAAAGGGACTGCAAGCCACCCACCAAGGAATTCCCCCTGTGTAGAAGGAATCTAGAGGGCAGTAGGCTGCTGGATGCAAGTTGGGGTAGCCCTGAGGCAACCTCCCAAAGACCCCAGACTTAGGGAGACAAAAAAGTAACATAGATCCACCTTCCCCGCCCCACCTCTTGGGTCCTGCACCAAGCAAAGTGAGAATCAGGTCTGGAAGCTCCATTCTTTAAAGTATGGGTTTACTCAGACAACAAGTGAATCTGTATAAGGGGCTTGCTCCCATAAGGCACTGAGCACTCATAACTCCCACTGCAACCAACTGGAGCTGAAGACATTCACCACCACAACACAGGATCAGGCCCCAAGACATGAGCCGATGGTGCAGCTATGACTATGTTAATTACAGCAAGAGACAGGCAGGCATTTGGAAGGAAGCATAGTACTATGGGGGAGAAATGTTATCAGTTAATTGGACACACTAAGATAAGCTTCCTCACTTCCTTCTGCTCTAGAAATAGTGTGGGCCAAATTAGTCCCTGATGTAACCTCAACTAATTTGAATGGGGTTATACCAGGGATAAATTTGTCTCTGTGTCCTTGTTACTGTGCCATGGACTAAATGCCCATCACTGCCAGCAGAATAATTCAAACAAAAGGAGAGAATGCATCTTTTAACAGATTTAGTAGGAATGTCTGATAGATGAACTATAAATAGCCTTAATTGTACAGAGACTCCCCAAACTAAAGATCAAAATTGAACAAAAATATCAAAATGTCAAATGTCTAAATCTGCTTGTTTACAAGTAAAAAAAAAATCATTTCATCCACTCTTTAAAAAAAAAAAAAAAACAATGATTAATATCCGAGTATAAAATGCATCCTGCAGATTTAAATTGCAAGATCTCCAAATCTTAATGGAATCTAGAGATCAATGAGTTTCATCAGTGACTCTGCTCACAATCATTGTCAGGCTTAGTAATGAGATAATGCATTATATTATAAGCAAGGCACTGACAGTTAAATGCACAGTGTGTACAAATAAGTTCCTTAACGTATTCTACCCAGTCCGTGAGCCTGTTCTGTTAATTCTACAGGCAACAAAAAGTGGTGTATGTATGGCTGTATTGTATATTATTCCTCCCCCACTTTTAAAAACTTTTTAAAAGGATACCGAGCTATAAAATTCTTACTAGTCCAATTTAGAATCTACACTACTGACTAGGCAAATGCCTATTACACAAAGTTCAGAGGATACCAAGCAAATTTCCCTTCATTATAATTTTATTTTTCTGCAGGGGTTGCTCCCTCTACAGGTTTGACTCTATTTCCATAAACCCAGCACTTCAGCAATATTTCTAGAAACCTGCCTGGAGTTACAAAACATTGCTTGGCTGACTGAAATGAAGATGATAAAACTTGGAAGTAATTCAAAAATCTATCAGACATGTCACACTTGTAAGGAGTTTGGCAGTCTGGTGCTTATAACCACAGTACAAGTTTGCAATTGCTTAATATAAGTGGTTGTCCTTTGCTCTGAATTTCAGATCTCTACAGTCACCGTATATCACAGCTAAATACAATTTGCAATATTAATTCCTGAATTGATTTATTTTTAATGTAAATAAACTATTTCAGACATTGAAACATTAATTGAACAAATAAAATATTATCTTATTGAACTTAGCTAAGGGTAGCACATGTCCCAGAGCATAATTTAACACTGAGTAATGCTATACTTCCCCATGTGAACCAACTATTTATTTGCCAACTCAATTCTGGGCATTATTTTCCCATATGAATTCCCCCAGACCAAGAGCATGCAAAGAAGTCACATCATGCATCTTTCAAAGTGGAGATGCCATCCTCAGTTTGAATGTGCTGGAAGAGGCCATGAAGCTAGTTCTGTAAACAAGTGCTGTCTTTCGTAACACCCTTCTCCTTTGCACAGCTCAGTCTCAGTTAACAAAAGTCCCAATCACACCACAACTTAGCCATCTAGGGTGAAATCCTGGCCTCACTATCGTTTTAAATGAGCCATGATTTCACCCCTGAAGAATTCACTGTTTATTAAAAGGACAGACAATATGAGGTTATGGTTTTCATAATTCATAGGTCACGATTCTGTCACACTTCCTCAATGTTAAGTAGTACCTTACTTTGAGAATAGCCCATTCAATCAACGGCACTACTTGTGGAATAAGAGAGCACTCAACAAGAGTAAAGGTGACACCTGATATTTATTTAGGAACAGATTCTTCCAGCCTTACTCATGTTGAGTGGAACGTTACTCAGAGTAGTTTCACTTAAATCAAAGGGACTACTCAAGAAGCAAGGTATTACTTAGCGTGAATGCAGATGGCAGAATCTGGCTACAAGTAAAAGGCAGAAGTTAAACACCTGCATAGCTGAGGGTAAACAGACTAAGAATCACAGCTGTATTAGTGTAGTCCAATGGAAAACACAAAATTTAGCCCCAATTCTCCAGTGTAATGTGGCTATTTTGTGCTCCTCAGGAATCCCAGTGCTACCCTGAAACTAGCTTCCTTACTATGCAGTTGAAGGATCCTAAAATTAAATAGAATTGCCATAATGACTCCCAACAATACCTACTCTCCCAGATGTCCATGTAGGGAATGTCCCCAGAGAAAAGAGTGTGTGTCATCCCCTTGTCCACCAGAACCTCAGCTGCTAGAATGTCCACACGGGGCTGCTGGCTACTGGTATAGATTACGATAGTTTCAAATTGCTCTAATTTATGCTAAGGGACTGGACTCGCATCCTCATCTCAAAACTTGCACTAAGTGCTCCCTGGCCACTGTATCATCAGCATTTTGTAGTACTTCATATACAATAATGCAGTGATCAATTTCACTTTAATAAATACAATCAGGAAAATGAATACCTGATTTAGCAAATTTAAAAGGAGAGGTACACTTAGTAAGAGCAATATATTTCTATGTGACCAAATCCTGGGGTTCATACTCAGCTCTGATTTGAAACTAGTTTATTGCTAGGTCTTTTTACTAGGCAAACTCATATTTACAGCTGCTGTGCACACTGCTACATGCTCTGTGGGCTACACAGCTCCAATGACCATAGCCCCACCACTTCTTACAAACCCTCTCTGTGGCAGAAGGAGCCCACACAAAGCACAGATCCGTGGAATGTAAGGGCACAGATCCTCTGTGCATGTTTCCCACATCCGGCTCCACCAACCCACATGGGAAGCATAACTACAACATCTCCCCTTGCTTATTTGGCTTTCCACTCCCGCAAAGGGCAAAATGCACCCCTTCCATACCCGCCCCAAAATAACCAAGTTTTGCAACTGTTTTACAAAATAATAAAGAAGTTAGCATTGTATCCTGTTTTGAAAAAAAAGAATGCAGTGTTCTTTCCATCTTTTTATAAATACTGTTTGTCAGTAAAGTAATTGAGCCCTTAAGATGAAAGACTAATATCCGCTGTTTTGAGAATTGGTTAGATTTTCTTGTAAGAATGAAGATGTAGGCCCTGAAGCATCCTGTGAGTCACAGAGTGGACATCTGTTAACTACAGACTTACTGGTAACAGTTGTGTGTGTACTTTGCACCTCTGCATTTACCAATCTAATTTCTTATGGATTAGAGCCAGTAATATAAACTTCCTTTTGACTTTTTGGTGCTGCATATGACAGAAAGTGCATTGATCACGCAAAGCCACTGTTAGAAAACAAAGAGGTGTTGATTGAATTTATGCCAACATAACACACTCATTTACACTTTTAAAATAAGTTTTTCTCTTTAAAACAATTTCCATATCTTTCCATCTTAATCTCCCACAGAGTGTCCATCAGTATAATATCTATACAATATATTGCACCCACAAATAATTGTAAAATTGTGGGAGAAAAAATAAAAGGCCAAGACTAGGCTGAAAATCTGACCTTTATATGTAAAATGTTGTTTTCTTCAATGAAGTTTGTGACAATCTTTATTGGGCATTATGTATAAAGTTTAAAAGAGAAGAGTTACAAAAATTATTCAAGGACTGGAAAAAGTGTCTTACAGTGAGAGACTTAAAGAGCTTGATCTGTTTACCTTATCAAAAAGAAGACTGAGAAGTGACTAGTTTATGTATATGTACCTTCACAGGGAGAAAATAATAGGTGCTAAAAGGATTTTAATCTAGTTGGAGAAAGGCATAACAGGAGCCATTGGCCAGAAGTTAATGACAGTCAAATTCCTAGAAATAAGGCACAAATTTTTAAAAGTGAGGGTGATTAACCATTCGGCCAAAATATCAAGGTATGTGGTGGAGTTCCCATCTCTTAAGGTCTTCAAATCAAGACTGGATGCTTTTCTAGTAGATGTGCTTAGTCAAAAACAAGTTATTGGGCTCAATACAAGGATGACTGGGTGAAATTCTTGGCTATGGTAATATAGGTCAGATTACATGCTCTAATGGTCCCTTCTAGCCTTAATCTATGAAAAATGTATTATTGCTTTAAATAAATTTCTTCCTCAGAGATACTGCCTTTCATAGAGAACAAAATGTGTATCTACTGCAGAAGCATTTCAAATTGCTATAATTCAAAATGCAGGGACATAGAGATATTTACACATTTGGTTTTCATATTTGTAAGCAAGAAATTCAGATGACAAATACAAAGGACTATATTTTCATAAAGATATGTATAATTTCTGTGCACTATTACCATGTGTGTGCAAACATGCACAGTTTATATGCATAATTCAAGTTGATCTTTTAGGAAAAGATACATATATTGTAGTTGGAGCAAACAACAACAGTGATAATTAAGATTGCCTGAGTGTTTCTGTTTAAAGGCCGTATTTCAGTTACTTTTAACCTTCACCTTTTGGTCTGAAATTTTCTGAGTCTGACCTCAGTTGAAGGATTATTTTTTAGAAAAGTTTGAGAAAAATGGTTCTGCCATTTTTGAGTACAATAGTGAAAAATATACACAGCTCTTAATGGCTCTAATGAGCCCTCAGGGAGTGACAGAACTTGGAAACTTGGCAGTTGTAGTAAATAAGTTAACCCCTCCCCCTATTCTCACTGTTCTGTTGGCACTATCTGTGTATGTAAGAAAACCCCAAGTCATTAAAAAATGCAGGTGTGTCTGGAATGAGGTAGGGCTCCCTTTTTGCATAGATTCTTCGAAAGTATGCATGAAAATGAGGCAGGACTCATATGGGGACGGTGGAAGGGCCAGTGCAGGGAAGACTGTGCAAACTTCCTGTACAGCAGCAAAACATGGACAAGTTTGATTTTCCTTGTTTACACAGAGATTTTATGTTTTTCACAACACAAAGATCATCAGTGATCATGCACAAAATGTACGTGTTCACAAGTGGAGGTAATGCTGGAAAAAATCAGGTCTAAAATATAAAAATCCTGATGAGTTCCTAGGTCCAGGCAAAGAAAAGTATCAGTTAGGCTGCATCATTTTTAGTTTTTCCCCCCCTAAAAATGAGTATGTTTACTGATTTCTAAAAAATGTAACTACAGGTTCATACTTGATGTTCATCCACTATGTGTGCGGATTTCTGGTGGGCAATTTCTCAGAATGCAGATTTTTCCTAGCAGGAGATCTACACTCTCAGTCACTAGGTTCAGGCTACCCTATCAGTGTATTCTGTGGAAAAACCTCTAAACATATGGATTGCAAAAGTTGTTATTATTGGAATCCAGGCATGTGTAACTGCACCTATCTTATTTGGCAGGGCTTTTGTCAAGTTTTCTGGCACAAATGCTACAATAATGAGATTTCTAATAGCCACTGGTATTGACATGCTTAGGGTAATTCTGCACATAGAAGTTTCAGATTTCAAGAAGTTTCACATTTAACAACTATTTTAAGTCAATAGAACTGATCTAATACACATGTGCATGCTTGCTGCTGGCTCAGTGGCATGGCAGCTTGCCTGCTTTGCTGCCAGCTAGGATAGTGGGAAAAGAACTGTGGAAACTAAATACACTTTAAGGGCAGACCTATTCAGTTGTTCAGAAGAAGTGCCAGCTCCAGTATCATGTTAGTGCTTAAGAACCAATGACTGATACATGGCAACAGCCCAAAGGGAACTATTCAACTGCTATTTTAGCAGGGCAACAATTTTGGGGAGAAACGTTCAGCATGATGTGCAGGTATTCTGCTTTGCAACTCTCATTAATGTTAATAGAAGCCAAGCTGATAAATCTCAGCACTTCATATTGAAAATTTGCTCTCAATGTGTACTTTGAGAAGCAATGAGGGGAGAAGAGGACTTCAAAGCAGAACAGTGAGAAAATTCAACATCTGAAAAAGTAATTGCGGAAACTTTACAAAAGCTCAATAAAGTGACTGTAAATCTCAGATTATGGCAGCACAAGTAAAATATGTTCACAGTTAAGAAGTAAAAAGTAGTAAGATAGTAGTAAGATATGGAATATAAAAAGGAAAAAATAGTAAATTAATATGTTCCAACAGAGGCTATAAACTAACTATTCCATGTCCCAAGGCTCAGATGGAAAGGACAACTGATATGAGATTATTTTAAAATGATCTTTTTCAAATTTTCTTTTTCAATACCCTTCTAGCAATCTCAGTGCTTGTGTTGTTGATTGCCATGACACTACCACTTATTTGATATGGGATGGGAAGAAAAGTTCCAGTCCAGTTTGAAAATAAGGTGAAAGAGCAATTTAGTGAGGATTTAGTGTACTGTTTTTACCAAGCAGATGTGCAAACACAATAGCAGCAGCAAAGGTGTAAAGTTTCCATCACACACTGGTAGGTGATTAATTCAAATTCTGTAACCTTGACAAAGTTACACAGTCTGAGAGTGGTCTGAATAAACTGAACGGAAACGGAAATATACTGTACCTAGGCAAGTTCCATTTGAAATGGAATTTTACTCACTATGGAATACACCTCCTAGTGCCATTACAATTATCTGTTAAGGTTAAGGCTCTGTCCCTGTTTTCAACATGTACTCATATAATCCAGAAAAATTCACTATGGCATGAACTGTTCAGGAGTATTTTGTTTGTGAAAATAGCAGGCTCTGAAATAAATGGCAGAAAGTTCAGAAAGGCCTAAGCAGGTGCGGGAGAATCATCTTTATCCAGGTAGGAATTCAAATAAAGGCCTGACTGAGGCAACAAGAGAAGTCACAGAAGTGAACTTTTTTTTTCAAAAAAACCCAAGCACTTTAATCCTCCCTCCTACACCAAGCTGAAGTAGTCATGCTACAGAGGAGCTATTGATACAGCTGGGGGGCCAGGAGGAATCCTACAGCCCAAGCTGTGGGTCTGCAGGATAGCTGATATGAAGCTGCTCTTGCAGCCTAGAGGCTGTAATAATCCCTTGTGATACCGTTCCAGCCTGTGCTGCACCCTCTGAAAACAGCAGATGATGAATCCACAGCTTGTCTTGGACCTTTTGGCCCTGCTTTACTTCTTGCCTAACATCCCTAAAACCCATTCCACAGGGACATGTATCAGTCCCAGTGAAACTGAGTTCTGCTGCCCAAAGGGTGTGTGAACCATGTATATTGTCTCCCCACAACACATTGATTTGGCTGTGTCTCAGACTAAGTACAGAGAAGGAAGGTCTAGATTCTGCACTGACAGGGCCGGCTCCAGCTTTTTTGCCGCCCCAAGCGGCGAAGCAAAAAAAAAAAAAAAAAAAAGATAAAGCCGCGATCAGCAGCACTTTGGCGGCAGCTCTATTGCACCACTTCATTCTTCGGCGGCAATTCGGCGGCGGGTCCTTCGCTCCCAGAGGGACCCGCCGCCGAATTCCTGCCGAAGACCTGGACGTGCCGCCGCTTTCCATTGGCTGCCCCAAGCACTTGCTTCCTTTGCTGGTGCCTGGAGCCAGCCCTGTGCACTGGGTAGAAAACACATTCCATGGCCTCCTTCCATCAAAAATGACTGCTTTAATAAGTCACTTATCATCATCATCACCATCACCACCACCATCAGGGGGAAGGGATAGCTCAGTGGTTTGCGCATTGGTCAGCTAAACCCAGGGTTGTGAGTTCAATCCTTAAGGGGGCCATTTAGGGATCTGGGGCAAAATCAGTACTTGGTCCTGCTAGCGAAGGCAGGGGGCTGGACTCAATGACTTTTCAAGGTCCCTTCCAGTTCTAGGAGATAGGATATCTCCATTAAAAAACAAACAAACATATCTTTTGTTACTAATTACAATACAAGCATGGAAACAGATACACAAATCATTAGTATGTATCTTGACAAGAATACAATGAAGAAATATGTTTGTTAATTTAACAAGCAGTTTAGGTTTAGCCTCTTTGACTGATATACTTCTTTTAGCAGTCAGTAAGCTGATGTCTTGAAAGTCACTGCATTTCAGCTTGCACTGTTATCACAATAACTTTCTCTTTTCTCTTATCACAAACAGTATTTGATACAGAGATATAACTAACAATGGTAATAATTGCAGCTCAGTCCGGGTTGATTGTGACCTATGTTGTTACCACCTGATGGCTGTTTGATTGTTTTATTGAAATGATTTGATTGGTCTCAGTCCAGTTCCTGGCAGGTGTTGACTTCCCAAAAACACCTCCAGAACTGGCACTAATGGGCACTCTTGTTAAAAGTCTTCATAGAGAAGCTGAGTGCATACGGAGACAAAATTTACCTCCCACCCCACATGTGATGCCATAAGGTCAGAGATGTAACACATTGGAAGGGAGGTGGGAGAGAGAATATTGCACTGCTCCTGCTTCTGCTGCATCCACCATGGGGAAGAAGACGACTTTAAACTTCAAGGTTGGCAATAACTGGCTAGATGCATTTCACTAGGGCTAAATTCATTACAGACTGCCACAAAAAGGGGAATGAGGAGTGTTATAGAGTCATGAAGATACAAGTGTGCCTTATTGAGTAACTGTGATCTTTTATTTACTCTGAAACCTGTGATCTTTTATTGTTACCCTTGTGCTTCCTCTCTCATTCCCTCCCTTTTCTGTTTCTGAGCCTCACTTATATTGTGAGGAATTTAGTTTGTGGGCCCTTCTGGGTGGGGACCGGGATTTTTCTTGTATTTGTGAGGCCCCTACTGCAAATTTGAATGTTGCATCATTAATAGCTAGGGGCCCCATGTCTGTCATGGAGGTCGCAGAAGTCACGGATCCCTGGGGTCGCTGGAGCAGCTCGGGCAGCCCCCTGCAGCGGTCCCCAGGGCGGCTAGCTGGAACAGCTGCGGTCGGCGGCCCCCCGACAGCTGGTGCCGCTGGCCCCGGGCGCCCCCCACAAACAGCACCCCCCAGCAGAAGCCCCCCCCCCACAAGATTTAGTCAGGGGTATTTATAGTAAAAGTCATATAGCCATATAATCATATAGGTCACGGGCCATGAATTTTTGTTTATTGTCCATGACTTTTACTAAAATATCCATGATTAAATCGTAGCCTTAGTAATAGCAAACACCACCCTAACTTTATAAAACTTTTTAAAGAATTAACATCTCATAGGAAATACTTACATTTGATGCTGGTTAACCTGCTTTTTGGCACTGAACAGTCTACGGCTGCTGAAAACAATAAAAAAAAAATAGAAGTGAGTTATGCAAGATCCTATTCTTAATATTTGCTATGGTTAGAACAATATATTACCAAAATATCACTAAACAAGGACTTGTTTAATTAAAGGCTAACAGTTTAGCTAATTATGTATCCAGTACCCTGTCTCTGAGAATGGCTGGAAGAAGGTGAAAAAGTGTAATGCATCTAGTGTTGTGATAATATATCATGAGAGAGGAATTTCTTCCTGACCTTAACTAGGTCCTGATCCTATAAACACATGTGTGTTTAACTTTAAGCATGTGAGTAATCCCATTGATTTCAATAGGACTATTCAGGTGCTTAAAGCTAAGTATGAGTAAGGCTACATTTTAGTCACGGCTATTTTTAATATAAGTCATGGACAGGTCACGGGCAATAAACAAAAAGTCACGGCCCCGTGACCTGTCCATGACTTTTACCAAAAATATCTGACTAAATCTTACCAACTTCCCCAGCTGCTGGGATGGCCCTGGGGTCAGCTACACCAACGCTGCAAAATTCATGGAGGTCATGGAAGTCACAGAAGCCGTGACTTCCATGACCTCCATGTATGATTCGCAGCCTGAAGTATGAGCATTAATATTTGCAGGATTGGGACCAGTTTATGCCATGAAGCATGGGAATAGGCTGTGAAATTTAAAACGAACAACACACAAAAAAAATCTACTTTTTTTTTTTTTAATACCACGCACACAAAATATTTAATAAATTCCCAGTGACCCTTGGAACACTGCCCCAGATCCGGCACATTATATTCTATTATTTGACTTAAAAAAAAAAGTTAGGCAGAGCTTTTTAACCTACTTTTTTCACTTGATTCTTTAATGAAAGGTTGACTGTAAACACTGCATAAGGACAGCATCATAAGTTTCTAAACTTCAGTAATATTCAAACTTTGGGCATAGTTTTGCCTTAGTTAAGCAAAATGTACTAAGATTTGCACTAAATTTATACAAAAAATTGAATTAGCTGTTCTATGTAATTGAAATGGAAAAGGTATTGCTTCAGAAGGTTGTAATGGGTGGTATGAAATCTGAATTGTGCTTTGGTGCAAAAAATTTCCATATACAATACAAGACAGAGATAGTTGGGAATTAACCTCTCCAAACTGGAATAAGAGATTAAAATGAAAAGGTTGTGCATGTTAAGGAAATCTGTGAAGCAGCCTGCATAAATGTCTGAGAACTGCAACTCCTCAGATCATATCTGGAGCAGGTTGCTTGTGATATTCAAAGTTAAAAACCATTTGGACAGAAATATGCATTTCAGTTAATATGGAAGTTAGAATGGTGCAACTACTGTTTCACCCTATTGCCATATATTATTGTGAGAGCCAGAACTCACAGTAGCAGATGAGAAGCAGATAGAAACTTTTCATATCACTTACTGTGATCATATGGATAGTGAGAATGAGTGCATATTAAAGCAATGTGATTGATTCTAGTATATTTCTGTCAAATATGAATCAGGAGAGGAGAGTGTATTTGGAAGCATGCTGCAGCTGCAAGAATGAATTCCTTGGCAGAGATCCAAAGAAAAGCAAAAGCTATAGCTAAACAACATCAACCTGTACACTGACAATATATTGGCACAGACACAAGAGTCAGTACTCTTCCTCCCATCGCAATTTTAGAAAAATAAAATAGTAAATAAAGCACACACTGGAGCCTCTGATTCACCTTTCGGTGCTTCCTCTGTGCCTAATAAAGATAGTTATTGGCATTATCTTCTTATTCATACTCTGAGTCTGAATTTTACTGATTATTAATAACTGAAGATTAGCAGTATCATTAGCCTGATTTCCTTTGACCATCATCCCACAACAAGCAAAAATGGATGAGGCAAGAAAGAGGATAAAGTGTTGGATTCTTAATTCATAAGGAATCAATATAAAACTGCACTGTTATGAAAAGGCAGTGGTTGACTAGCTTTCCCTTATAAGCTCAATTTGATCACAGCTACTCACCCAACCTTATCTTCACCCAAACTAAAACAATCTCCCTGATCCTTCTCATGAGTGCCCATTCCTCTGTCAAAGAAGATTAAGGTGTGCATGGAACCTTTACTCTGAAGTTCCAGACTTCCTAACATTTGCTTTGTGAAAACATTACTCTAAAGTTTGAATTTACTTCTCTGTAGAGAACAAAACTTATTAATATTGCTGTATGAATAACAAAGATTAATAATAGATTATATTAATTTACCAACATTTGGGGAAATTTTTCAAAGTGCTAAACACTCACATCTTCCACTGACTGCAATGAGAACCCTTAGTGTTTAGCACCTTTGAAAATTAGGCCTTTTGGGGGTTTATTTTGTTTGTTTTTAAAAGATGAAATGCTGTACATTTATTCTGATGTAACTAATCTGTGTTTACTTACTCTATCCTAATGAAGATTTTTTTTTTTTTTTGGTCTATGCAATTTACTTAGCATCAGCAACAAAACAGAGCGAAATGAAGGGAAATCAAAGACAGACTCACAGCACTAAACATCATTAAATAAAAGTAGTAACTTTCTATCATCACCCGAATGAATAAAAAAACAAAATGTTAATGTGAGAAAAACAACCAAACACAAAGTTACTGAATGACTTTTCATATTTTTTATTAGTGGGAAGCAGCCAACTGACATCAGCAAGGAACCGAACCAACAAAAACAAAAAACTTTCTACAACCCAATTCCTGTTACAGGTCTATTCTAATGCAAAGTGAAGGAAGGAGCTAAAACTGGGTGTAGAAGTTTCATGTTTGGATGTTTTTACCTTTGGCTGAAAGGATTTTGTTATAATGAACAGCCATGTGATCCCTGATCAGGTACTGGTTATTTAGTCTCCGGGAGGAGTCAATGCAAAAAGCTATAAAATTAAACACATTTGAATGTTATAAAAAGTAGTGTAAAGATAAATAGTTATTAATTAATTACAGTTCAAACCCAACACAGTTCCAAACAAGAGTGGCAAAGATGGCAGGCGGTGTTACATAATGGAGGCCACAAGAACCAGAGCATGGGCCTGCCTTTGCCTTTGTCCTCCCAACTTCACAAACGACATGCCCTAAGGAGACACTTGTCTTTCCTAACAACTTCAGAATCATGGTACTTTTGGGAAAGGGTACCGAGGCTTTCACTCACTCCTTCTTTCTAGGAGGTCATCTCTCCCTGTTACCTTTTCTCCTTTCCCTGTAGTGTTGGTTTGCACTACAGCCTCAGATCCAGTGGCTAAGCACTCTCATTCCATTTTTTACAAGATCATACTGCATCTCTAAACAAACCAAACTGAAATTTGGTGGTCATCAAAGTGTGCTAATGCTCCTTCCCCTCTCTTTAAAACTGAACAGTGTATGTCTGACAGCCTCAAATCCAGGTGTTCTACCCATGAATCCCATGCACTTTGTCTCTCCCACATTAATGGGCTGGTTTGGTAGCATTTTCATAGTTAAAATGCTGAGTGGATAAAGTCCCAGTTTTCCATCACTTCCACCACATCCATCCAACCCCAAACTTTCAAAAACTTTTATTCCAAACCAGTAACAGAATATTTAAATTTTATCAGTATAAATACATACATTTAAAAATAATACTCAGTTAGTTGTCCCTCCCCTCCATTTACCTGCCAGCCCCCAAGGTGAGGGTCTGCAGGAAAATGTTATTCACATTGTTAGAAGTTTTAGTGATATTACCAACTGTTACATGGGAAACAGAGATTCCTAAACTCAGCACATTGTGGATAAGGGCCTGATGCTGTGAAATGTTGACATTAGTGGGAGTTCATCACACTCAGCACCTTACATGATCAGATTTGTCCCATAGAGTCATAAACCATTTTCAATAATTTCTTTTTATTTAAACATAATCTTTGTTTAAGATATCTTAGGACACAAAAATTTTAGCTTGGACAGAGTTCAAGAAGTCCCTATAAATATAGGCACTGTTTTAGTAGGGCATTTAAACACAGGTTTAAGTGGTCTACAGAATAGAGGGGACTACTCACAATCTTAAAGTTATACATATGCTTAAGTGCTTTGCTCAATGGGAGCCATAGCTTCTTCATCACCTGAATGGAAACAAGCTCAGTATCATATTAGAATACATATTATTCGTTCTATTTGAGCCATTAGCTCATAAGAAATAACACTTAAAGGTAGTATTTTTACCTTTTTAGCTGTAATTTTATGTATTCTAGCCAGCAAAAGCACCAAGATACATAAAACCCAATGTGAAAAGACCAAATGTCCTTTCAGTAAAGCACATTTGTATATTACTATTATTCAAACCTCAATAAAAGTTTAAGTCAAAGGTTTTAATGAAATAAACATTTTTTAAAATCATAAAATAAACATGTCCATACAAAGCAACCATGATAACCCTTTTATCAAATCATACATATTACTTACCATTACTCTGAGTACTTAAATGTCCTTTAAATGGGCTTGCTGGACCATATCTGGGAATGGCTGGGTATTCGCTCACTTAAAGAGAAATGGCAAGCAGTTAGAAGGAAATACATATTTTGACAAATAGGATAAAGCAGAACATGTTTCTTTAAAGCTGCAAAGGTCTGTTTAAATCGGTTATTATGAGAAATTTGAATCTGTGGCAGCCAATCAGATTACTGGTAGGGTGGACTTTATTTAATGTTATAATGAGAACATCATTACAGTTTAATGAGCTTCCCATATTACCTAAATACCAAAGTATGATTGTAAAGAGACAGCATGGGTGAGGTAATTTATTTGATTGGACCAACTTCGGTTGGTGAGAGAGAGACAAGCTTTCGAGATTACACAGAGCTCTTCTTCATGTCTGGGAAAAGTACTCAGAGTGTCACAGCTAAATACAAAGTGGCACAGATTGTTTAGCATAGAGAATGGTCCCTTCAAAGGAATGTTCCCTTGAAATATGTTAACTACTTATGCTAAACAATATGTGCCACCTTCTATTTATCTGTGACACTCTGAGTATGTTTCCCAGACCTGGGGAAAAGCCTGTGTAAGCTCGAAAGCTTGTCTCTCTCACCAACAGAAGCTGGTCCAATAAAAGATGCCTCACCCACCTTGTCTCTCTAATATCGTGGGACTGACACAGCTACAACAACACTGCATACAAAGTATGACTGTGATGTTTTCATAGATTCACAGAGTTTAAAGCCAGAAGGAATTATTAGATCAACTAGTCTGATCTCCTATATATCACAGTCCATTAAATTTCACTCAGTTACCCCTGTACAGAGCCCAATAAAAACTTGTGTTTGGCTGAAGTATAACTTGTTTTAATGTTTTATTGTAAGGACTTTAAATCCATTACATCAAATGCCTGATGTATGTATAATCTTTTCTGATGATAGATGCTGATGTAATTTAGCTTCATGCCCATAATTTACACTGCTAAATTCTGAACACTTTAAGGAAACAATCTGTGCTTTCTCATAGACTCACAGACTCTAAGGTCAGAAGGGACCATTATGATCATCTAGTCTGACCTCCTGCATGATGCGGGACACAAAAGCTGACCCACCCACTCCTGAAAGAATTCTCTCCCTTGACTCAGCTGTTGAAGTCCCCAAATCATGATTTAAAGACTTCAAATCGCTGAGAATCCTCCAGCAAGCGACCCCTGCCCCATGCTGCGGAGGAAGGCGAAAAACCTCCAGGGCCTCTGCCAATCCACCCTGGAGGAAAATTCCTTCCCGACCCCAAATATGGCGATCAGCTGAACCCCGAGCATGCGGGCAAGATTCTCTAGCCAGACCCTCTGGAAAAAGTTCTCTGTAGTAACTTTTAATATCCCATCATTGACCATTGTTGCTAATTACCAGCGATGGCACATTGTTGACCTATTGACTAAAATCACTTTATCCCATCAAACCATCCCCTCCATAAACTTATCAAGCTTAATCTTAAAGCCAGAAAGGTCTTTCGCCCCCACTGTTTCCCTCGGAAGGCTGTTCTCCTCCAATAAGAAACCATCTTGACAATAAAAGGAGTTTGTTTCCAAGTATACTGTACAAAGATAACTGGTATTGCACTCGCTGAGGTCATTTAAAAAAATAATCATCCCAACGGTTTGATGGACTGGCAGAGATTCCATTTAATATCTTTCGATCTAAAACAATCACAGTGCAGCTATTCTATGACAAATGTTGATGCAACTACTCATTCTAGTACCAGTCGTTTGGCGTAATAGGAGAATAAGCATCATAGAATCAACATATCCTGCTCAGAAAATAAATGTCTTAATATTAAATGCAGCAGCTGTTGTTCACTGGTCAATATTTTATCCTGTTGACAGTCAGTATGATTTTCAAAAGTGTTCAGCACACTGAGTGCACTTGAAAATCCCATCTATTGTCTCTTATGTAAATTAGGATCTTAAAAATCACCACCTGATTTCACTGAGAAACTCCACATTCCTGAAGCAATTTTTAAAAGGAGATATTGATTGTTATGAGCAATAACATGCTCTGAGCCTTCACTCTAAGTGGCTATCCCCAAGAATTTAAAATATAAAACAAAGAAAAAGAAAAAATCCACAAGACTCTTCTAAAACAAGATTTCTTTCTTGAAGTTAAGGTACCATACCTGCTCCACTTACTATTGACTATAATAATTTGCAGCCAATTTCAAGGAACATATGATCATTATCAAGGGCTGAACTAGCCCATTCTCTCTCACCTGTAGATGTGAAGAGAGCCTGAAATGGTCATGTGAATGATTGCCTTACAACTGATACATGGCACCACTGTGTGCAAGTAAAAAGACATGACAAGGTGTATGGTCATAAGCAGATGTACACACACCTCAGGTGCTCTGTGAGGTAAGAGGCTGAAAGTAACCAATAAGTGTGGTTATCTAATACATTTGGACTCTTCGGTCTCCGGTACAACTACACTCCATGAAATACATTATGCTTTTTACTGTATTAATTTTTTTAAAATTTTGATATTTGAAAAATTGTGGAGAAAAGAAATGTCTTTATTTTGGCATATACTGTATTTTTTTAATTATTTTTTTTTAATATTATTGTTTTTTTTTAATCCCCTAATTCAAGGTCCTTCACATTAGGAATAGGGATGTAACTTTTACTATTCAGGTCAACACCAAAAACTAGCCATCCTTTTCTTCATCAGCATCTTTTTTCCATTCTTCGTTATTGCTTCTATCCCTTCTTGTTTCCTGGTTGCTTCTCTTTAACTCCCCTCCTATTCCTTGATTGCATACCCTTCCTTCCCAGTCCAAATCCCTCACTGCTTCCCTTCCCAGCACCTCTGCTCCATGTACAAGCAGAGAAACAAAGTGAAACTGATAAAATAGAGCAGCTCTCTGGTTATGGTCCCAATCCTGCAAAAACTTACATATCTGCTTAACTTTAACCAGATGAGTAATCTAATTACATGCTTAAAGTTAAGCACTTGGGTGAGTGTTTACAGAATTGAGGGCTATATTTGTTGCTTCTGGCACATGGAACATAACAGTAAAGAAGGTATGGGGAACAAGATAAAATTGGTTTGCATTTGATGATTTCTAAAAACTAGCAATAAACTATAGGACCCTTTTGGCTCTTAAAGGCTGTAGTATTTTAAAGCACCGTTAATATAAATCAAAATAGAAGGGGAAATCTTAAGATATTTTTATGACATTCTTCTTTTTGATGGGTGTAATGATTTCAATGAGGGCAAATTAGTAAATTTCTTTCTGTGTAGTTACATTAAATACTATAGATCCTGAATAGATAGTCAAAGCCACTGTCACATGGAATCTTCTTTTATAATATAACAGCATTTCCAAACCTGGGATGTCTTAACACTCAGCAAATGTATAGTTCCATTATACAAGCTCTTTAATGGGCTTTTTACTGTATTCCAAATGTAGGCATGTTACACTTTACATAAACAAAGCACAAATGCTATAGAAATCTTCTGACTATTCACTAGGAGCCCTGGATAGAAAAGGGAAGGAGCTATCAAGTCCATTAGCCTAAAGCATCTATCTATTTTTTGATGTACCGCAAAAGCTATTACTCTTGAAAAGGACAGGATATATCTGTTGCTAATTTTCACATGCAACTAAATAATTTGAAAGGCACATTGTGATCTGGGTTACTACATATTCACATCCTGAATGTCTACTATACACACAAAAAGAACAAGAGTACTTGTGGCACCTTAGAGACTAACAAATTTATTTGAGCATAAGCTTTTGTGGGCTACAGCCCACTTCTTCGGATGCATAGAATGGAACTATACACATACTATACACACAGAATATTGACCCTACAAGAAATAAAATGGGCCACATCCAGGCTGTTGCCAGATCCTATCTGTTCTTCATTTAAAACATCTTTAAAATCTGTCCTCTCTCCTGCACTTAGATCACTATCTCTTGGCCCTACCTTAGTCAATTATCTACTTGACTACTGCAACTCCTTCTCCCTGGCTTCCCTACCTCTGACTTGCCTCTCCTCCAGTACATAACAAATGCCACTAGTAAAGTCATCTCTCTTGATCAGTGATCAGATCAGCTTAACCCCTTAAATGACTTTCTCCATTGACTTCCTCTCACCTTTCATACCAGGTTCAAATTTCTCAGCCTCACCAGTGAGGCTCTTTACATTTACACTCCTGCTTTCATCTCTGCTCTTGTATCTTTCCAAACATTGCCCTGCTGACTTCACTGAAGCCTCCTGACAAGTTATCACATTTGGTTGTGTGTACACTAGTATTTTCCTTCAAATTTTCCGCCATCTTGAGATCACTACTGAGGACACCTGGTTACTGGCTTTTTAACTATCATGTCACCTAGATCTGCTCTGAGCAAGAATACACAATACAGTGGTTAAAATATTGGCAGATAGTCTATACTAGCACTCCCACCATTATTAGCAGTGGTAGTATGATGGAAGGAAATTTGAAGGAAAATGCGATGTAAATATATTATTTGTAGCCTTCTTTCTCTCATCTGCAACCCATCTTTCATGTTGTCCTGATCGCTGGAATAGCTTTCTTTGTCTTGTGTGCCACTCCATTTAAAGGCATCCTTAACACACTCCTTCCACAATGTCCTCCAATGAGAATTTGTATTTATAGTTTTAGAATATAAATATTAAATTGAATTAGGATTTTAATATTTAAAATAAATGTAAGTATCCAACAAGAAATGTGAAAGTAATAAACTAGCAATCTATCCTTCTCTGTTACTTTTGTGTAGTGTTCATGATCTAATTTAGACCTCTATCCTGCAAAGCATGGCTATTTAAACTCAGTCGGACTGTTCACATTTAAAGTTATGGGGGTATGTCTTTGAAGGATTGAGGCCACAGACATCAAGAAGCAGGGGACTAGTATTTTAGCTGCTTATGAAGTGGTACGGCACCTACATAATTCAGAAATCTGGGCCAGAGAGGAGATCATAGAATCAACAGATTCTCATCCAGAGCTGATCAAATGGAACCTAAGTTTTCCATCACTTTGTAAGTGATGTATACCTGAGTCTGATAATACCAGAAAAACACACGTTTTATAGACAGATGTCTAATTATAAGAGCATCTCTAATGTATTATTTCAGGTGAGGGAACCATGGAGAGAACAGTACAGGGACCATAAGAGTATCCCTTTGTGCATTCTTGTAACTATAATTTTGATCCTATTCAGTGACTTGTACAGTTTGGGTCTGATTTTAAAGGTGTTCAGAGATGTGATGCTCCTACCGTCTTCAGTTGGAACTGTGGCTCCTCAGCATCCCTGAAAATCAGGCACTTTATTTTTAACATTAATTTACACCTCTACCCCGAGATAATGCAACCTGATATACCATGAATTCGGATATAACGCGGTAAAGCAGTGCTCCGCGGGGGGTGGGGCTGCGCACTCCAGGGGATCAAAGCAAGTTCTATATAACGCGATTTCACCTATAACACGGTAAGATTTTTTGGCTCCCGAGGACAGCGTTATATCGAGGTAGACGTGTACATTATAGCCATCTGTAAAAGCAGCACATTATATCACCAGCAGATGGCACACTGTTCAACTGTAACAAGTGGACTTTTACTATTAATACATGTTATTTGTAAAAAACAAAACAATGATCTAAATCATCCGTCTACCACAGGAAAACCCAAAAGACAGAGCCAAGAGGGAGATAACTTGCAGCGTTTCCTCTGAATCTTTCTCCTCAGGAGGAGCAGAGTCAGCTACACAGACCTCAGGAAATTAGCTGAAGATACAACGCCATCTAATAACAGGCCCTATCGTTCTCCATAGACGTAGGAAGACAACGTTATGTCAGTTTACACTCAGTTCATATTTCAAGGTTATCTTCACAATGACAAAGACTAGAAATTAAAATGTAAGGCTTATATTTGGGAGCACAGGAGGCCATTCCATGTCTACAGAATATACATAAGCTTGACAATAGAGATGTTTTCTGGGGGACTTGGATATTTTGTGGGGGGAGGGGTAAAGATGACTTGTTGTGGGAAGATGGGAAGGGGGAATAAAGGTAATAAGACTTGTACCTATCACTTCAAACAATATAAATGCATTCTGTCTACTGTAAGAGAGATATAGTGGGTGAGGTAATATCTTTTATTGGACCAACTTCTATTGATGAAAGAGACGAGCTTTTGAGCCATACAGAACTCTTCTTCAGGTCTGGGAAAGGTACTCCAAGCTTCAAAGCTAAGTGCAAGGTGAAACAGATTGTTAAGTATAAAAGTAGTTAGCATATATTCTAAGGGATCATTCAAGATAGAGTAACCGGCTAACACCTCTGCAGTCATAAGACAAAAAAGATGGGGTTAGATTGTTATAATAAACCATAAATCCAGTGTCTCTGTTCTATACAACTACACTGCATACAACAATGGAAGATATCGAATTTAGCTGTTTGAAGCTACAACTACTCCTGTCTACTGTTGTAAGTCTGCTTTGTCTATTTAGGACCTGATCCAATACCCATTTATATCAGTGGGAGTCTTTCCAATGACAGTCCTTCCCCTGGCTTCAGTGAATTTTGGATTAGGCTCTCAAATTGTAAATTCTTTGGGGAAATAATCATGTTTGTACATGCCTAGAACAATGGGTTCCCAGTCCTGATTGGGGACTTTTAATACAACAGCAATATAAATAATAATAAAATTTCTGATTAAAAATTAACCTTTACTACCTGTGCTTTTCTTTCCTTGTAAATATAAATGATTCCATTGTAAACACCCTTTGACCACAGTTTTAAACTTTTTGTTATCACATATGTAGAACTGAACTGGGAACTGTACAAACCAGTTTTAGCTTTATTTAGGAAATTAGTCAGATTTAAATGTGTCATTTCAGAAAATGAACTTTTTCTGCCAATAAGTACGTGGATATATATATTTGATACCTAATGCAAATAACTGCAGTAGGAAGCCACACGTTTATTCAAATTTCAGAGATATTGCATTATTCACCCTAGGTAATTTACACAAGAGTTTTGTCATATATGCAGCTTCCCAAGGTACAGAATGTAAACAAAATTACATAAGAAACATCAAAAATCAATTAGGCCCTTTAGTACACTGTTGATGCTTGTAATTGCTTCCTTTTGTGGGCTTTGCTTGTTATTGAAAGATACATTGCAGTACAGAAGGGAAAACTGGATGAGAATCATTCACATTTTTTTTCTCCAGCCAATGGAAGATATCAATCATGATTTTTTGTTTGTTTAAAAAATATTTTGTTTAAATGATTTCTCCATTAATTTTTTTTATTTACCTGTTGCCAGTTCTTACTTTCTTCCCATTTTATAGTCTTAAATTGCTAAGATGGATATTCTGTGCTTCCTTCTTAATTAGTTTCCTAATTGTTAGCAGAATTTCAGAGTTTACATAGAATTTTTAAGAAGATATTTATAATATTCATCTATACTGAAAAAGACAGTTCTATATCTCATTAACATCCCTCCTGTGAGATCAACACAAATTCAAATACAAAACTGATAAGGAAGCAGCAGGGCTATTTTTACAACCAACACCACTTTCTGACATACTGAACTTCTGCACATCAAGACAGATGACACGGTTTGACTGGGCTCTAGTCTCTCTTCAAGAAACCAGTCAGACTTGTATTCCTAAATCATTTATATACCTTTGAAAACAACCTTTTTAAATGCTTAGATATTGGGTTTAGGATATTAACCTTAGGCTTCTGTTTTGACAAAGATTTTATGCTGGGGACTGTTTTAAAAATAAAAATACAATAGTAGCCCCAATGCTGCATACACTTTTATGCACATGCTTAACTTTAAGCATAGAATCATAGAATCATAGATATCAGAGTTGGAAGGGACCTCAAGAGGTCATCTAGTCCTACCCCCTGCTCAAAGCAGGACCAATTCCCAGCTAAATCATCCCAGCCAGGGCTTCGTCAAGCCAGGCCTTAAAAACCTCCAAGGAAGGAGAGAAGCATGAGAAGTTCCACTAAAGATAATGGGTCTATTAATATGAGTAAACTTACATATCTACTTAAATATGTGTGGGATGAAGGCCTTGATTATCAATATTTTTCTAACATTAAAATAAGTTATCATACTAGTTGTGACATTTTAAAAAACAAAATAATTATAATTTAGTTCATTATAAATTTTATTAATAAATTAAGGCCAGAAGAGACAATTATGAGCATCTAATCTGACATCCTGTGTAACACAGGCCATAGAATTTCATGAAATGATTCTTGCATCAAACCCAATTTTTTTTTCAGTTTGAGCATATCTTTTAGAAACAGACATCCAAATTTGATTTAAATTAGGTTGTTTTTTTGCCTGGCTTATTTATAGACTTTTTTTGGAAAAGGCCCCCGCCCTCCCGTTTTTTTTTTAGAATAGCTGCAAAGTTTAACTGCTTAATTTTTTTTAGCCTTTGCAGAGTTAATTTTTTACTTTTTAAAAAAATTATTTGCTTATTTTTTAAAATGACACCTTTATTAATTTAGATTTTACCATTTTAAGTATTGTTTTGGGGATTTGAAATTTTTATGTTTGTATTTACTTTTTTATTTTATTTTTGCTATTATACTTTTAGGACTTTTAATTTGCTTTTTATTTTTTATTTGTTTTTATTTGTTTGTTTGTTTGGGCCTGATTTTGCTTTTTTCCTGAATCGTTTTTTTATGGACCAGGCTTTGTTCCATTACCAATTTAGCAAGGAGGGTGGGCTCTTTAACTAGCCCCCATCCCTTTTGGTCCCTTTTTTTAAACATTTTTTTAAAATTATGAAATTACCATATTACTACTAACAAAAAATACTACACTGCCCAAACGCCTATATTTTTTAGAGTTTGGTTTAACAGAGCAAGATCTGTTATTTTTGGATTACTTTCTTTAAAAACATTTTTTACACAGGTGCTATTACTATTTGCCCGCATTCTCTACCAAAAATGTTGTGCTTAAACAGAGCATACGAGATCTTTTTATAGGGGAAACGGCAACATGCCGCATTTATTGAGAATACAGCAATTAGCATATGCTTTTTAGTTACACACACACCATGCACACAGTTCCGCCAGTCAATGTTTATAGTTACTAATCCAGAGTCTGGATTAATTTAGTGGCCAGCCAGATTGGTCGCAGAGGGGAGCCAGGCTCTGTCGGTCACAATCCGATGCTTTTGGAGTAGTGGCAAGACGAACCCAAAGTCCCATGGCAAAGCATTTTGTTTTAATAGTTTTTTGTTGTTGTTGAAGTTTATGGATTTTGCTGTGTTAGTTTGTGACTGGTTATTTTTTAATTGGTGTTATTTTTTGATAGCCCAAAACACCTTTGAGAGGGTTATTTTGTTTGGTTTTGAATTAATTAATTATTTTGTGTTTTAAGGGTGCCATCCTTCACCTTAGGGTTGTTAGTCTGCCTCCCCTTAACCATGGATGCGCGTTGATGGTTCTTTGGCATTTTAGAGTTTTTTGAGTTTATTTACTTTTTTTTTATTTTTGGTCATTTGGTTTCAAAAATGGCCTTTACACCTTATTTTTTCCTGATGCATACATTCCTTATTCACATACACCGTTTTTTGCAGAGACCTTCAAAAGGTAACAGATAGCAGTGTTTTATGTTGAACAAGAAAGGCGTTATAAATTAGACTTTACTCAATTGTGTAACTGTCCTTTCCCACATTGGGGCCTCGGCCTCCAAAATTCCTTTAATTTATTTAACACAGACACCGATAACATTCTGTGCTACTTACAAGGCATAAAAAGAAAATGGCTAATACTAGTATTCATTATTCTATTTATTTATTTTAATACCTTAATTCTTACTATAAAATATAGAATCATAGAATAGAATCATAGAATATACATTGTATATAGCCAAAACATAACCAATTATATAGCACAGTACCTATGGTACAACACTTAGACTGACAGAGAATTCACTACATTCCTAGGTAAGTTGTTTCCATGTAGACTTGCCAGGTGTCCGGTTTATGACAGGAATGCCCCATTGAAAAGGACCCTGTTGGCTCCGGTTAGCACCACTGACTGGGCCACTAAAAATCCAGTTGGCAGCGCAGCGGGGCTAAGGCAGATTCCCTGCCTGCCCTGGCTCCATGCAGCTCTTGGGAGCAACTGGCATGTCCAGCTCTTAGGTACAAGAGTGGCCACAGGGGCTCCATCCGCTGCCCCGACCCTGAACACCGGGTCCGCAGCTCCCATTGGTCGGGAACCACAGCCAATGGGAGCTGTGAGGGCGGTGTCTGTAGGTGCAGGCGGCGCGCAGAGCCCCCTGGCCCCTCTGCCTAGTAGCCAGAGGGGGGACATGCTGCCACTTTCAGGAGCTGCGTGGAGCCAGGGCAGGCAGGGAATCTGCCTTAGCTCCGCTGCGCCACCGACTGGGAGCCATCCAAGGTAAACACTGCCCAGCCAGAGCCCACACCCAAAACCACCTCCTGCACCCCAGCCCCCTGCCCCAGGTTGGAACCCCCTCCTGCGCCCTAACTCCCCCCCCAGAGCCCACACCCTCTCCTGCACCCCAATTCCCTGCCTAGCCTGGAGCCCCCTCCTGCACCCCAAACCCCTCATCCTCAGCCCCACTCCAGAGCCTGCATCCCCAGCCAGAGTCCTCACCACCTCCCACATCCCACCCTTCCCCCACCCTGGAGCCTGCACCCCGAGTTGGAGTCCTCACCCCTTCCTTCCCCCCAACTCCCTGCCCCAGCCTGGTGAAAGTGAGTGAGTATGGGGGAGAGCGAGCGACGGAGGTAGGGGGGATAGAGTGACTGGGGGTGGGGCCTCAGAGAAGGGGCAGGGCAAGGGTGTTCGGTTTTGTGCAATTAGAAAATTGGCAACCCTATTTCCATGGTTAACTCTACTCTCTGTTTCAGAGGTTTTAAGGCCAGACGGGACCATGGTAATCATCCTGTCTGACCTCCTGTATAACACAGGTCTGTTAAAAATGTACAATTTATTTCCAGTCTGAATTTATCTAGATTCAGCATCCAGCCAATGGATTTTCTTATGCCTTTGTCTGCTAAAGTAAAGAGCACTTTATTATGAGAATCTTTTCTCCGGATACATACTTATATACATCATGATAGACTCCCTCTTAATTTTGTCTTACACAAATCAAATAGTGGACACCAGAATGGGACACAGTATGAGACACAATATTCCAATAATGGTCTCATTACTGCCATATGCATTGGTAAATAACACATTCCTACTTCTATTTGATATTTCCCTGTTTACTTATCCAAAGATTTAATTCGCTCCCTTAGCCACCACAGTGCATTCGGAAATCATGTACAGATGATAACCCAAAATGATCCCTACATTCTTTCCTGAATGTCTGATTTCCAAAATACAGTCCGTCCTCCCACCCCATGTCTGACCCACATTATTTGTTCCTAGATGTATATATGACATTTCATTTGGCTGTATTAAAACACAAATTTGTTCAAGTGAGCCCAGTTTACCATGCAATCCAGATCATTCTATATACACCTCTACCCCCATATAACGTGACCCGATATAACATGAATTCGGATGTAACACGGTAAAGCAGCGCTCTGGGGGGGCGGGGCTGCGCACTCTGGCAGATCAAAGCAAGTTCGATATAACGCGATTTCACCTATAACGCAGTAAGATTTTTTGGCTCCCGAGGACAGTGTTATATCGGGGTAGAGGTGTAACTTATCTGTCCCCACAATTATTATTTGCCATTCTACCAATTATTATGTCACCTGAAAACCTTACCAGAAATGATTTTATATTTCCTTCCACAACATGGATAAAGATATTGAATGGCACTGAGCCAAGAACAGATCCCAGTGGGATCCCTCCAGAGACACCCTTGCTGGATGATTCCCATCTACAATTAAATTTTGAAATCTAAAGTTGCATTAGCACAGATTATCAAATTATTTTTACAAACTTCAGCATGATTTAAGTCATTTTCTTAAAATTTAGTGATTTAAATGCCCCTTCCTGCCATTGAATCTTCAGACACTTATTCTTTCCTATAACTGCACATTTAGGTCTTTGTTCCTTGGATATGACAGAATTTTTTTGAATTGGTTTCTGCAGTGCTCCAGAGTGGTCATTATAGCACAGTGCTTTATGGGATACTTCTGACAAGGAATGGGAGCAGGCATATAGACTTGTATACCACTCTCCCTGTAGACTGTAGGCTAATCCTAGCCATGTGCTAACTGAGTGGCTGATATGGGAGTGGGAAGGGAAGCAGTGCATCTTTGTTAGTGTTCATCTTGGCATGTACAGCCACCTTCAAAGACTCCCTCCACAACCTTGAAAGATAAACATGGACCCCAGGTCTTCTCCGTCCCCATGATCCATCATCATCTACCAGCTGTTGAAATCCTTTCCTTCTACCTCCTGTATGAAAGAGAGATTACAGAATTCTAACAGACCAACCCAACCTCTTCTCAAGCATCTTGCACAGGACCCCACAAACCTAGGGCTGAGCCTTCACATTCCCAATCCCAAGGTCTTCAGTAGAACTACTTGCGTGAATAAAGTGGAAAGAATTTGGCCCTGAATCTGTTTTTGAAAAGGAATGCTTGAAGGGACAGGGTAACCTATATCTGATTACTACAATAATTAAGGGTCTGTCAGCATTTCGAACTCAGGCCCTATAATAGGATTTATAAAGTGTCCCCAAAATTCTGTATTGGCCTGAAACTTAGGCCATGTCTGTATTGGTACAGCTGTGCCCCTGTAAGAGCGCTCGTGTAGCTGCATAATGCTGAGGGGAGAGAGTTCTCCCGTCGACAAAATAAAACCAACTCAATGAGTGGCGGTAGCTATGTAGGCGTGAGACGCTCTCCCACTGACATAGTGCAGTGCACAAGAGCGCTTATGCTGGCAAAATGTATGTCGCCCAGAGGGGGTATTTTTTCACACCCCTGAGAGACAAAAGTTTTGCCAACATAAGTGGTAGTGTAGACATGGTCTTAATAAGCAAGATGTTAGCCCAGGAGTTTACCACTTCCACTTATACTAGCATGATGATATCACTTTATTATTTAGAAAAACATGGGGCACATGCATGGAAGAAATCTGCAAGGTTTTGTAGTCTCGTGAGGGATTATTCAACTCCTACATGCCATTTTGGAGTCATTCACTTTAAGAGCCAGCCAGATGCAATAACACCTTTGAAAAAGCTCAATTTCATTTGAAAATTAGGTATTAGGCTTGTTTGTGGCTGCCATATGGGATGCAAAGTGAAAAGAACTTGCACCTACTTTTGAAGCTACAAAAACTTTTTTTAAAATTATAAAGGCGAAATTGAGCACATAGTGGTCTTAAATATGATTTTTTCTGTTTATGCAAATGCAATACAAGCATACTGGACCAAGTTCTGGTCTCAGTGAAGTCAATGACAAAACCCCCATTGACTTTGATGGGACAAGATTTGGTCATTAATCTGACTTTAATGCGGTTAACTTTATAATTTAATATGAGATGAGCGGTGTTTGCTGGATGAGAATTCTTGTAATTTCCTAGACTTTTTGAATAAAACATATTCAATTCCAAAAAAATTCAATAATATGCATTTAAAATGAAATTCCAATTTTGCTGTGTTTGAATTTTGCATGTAATCAACTACATTTGGGTATAAAACTGGAATGTTATGAAAGTGACGTGATTCCTACAACAAATATCAGTGTCTACCATATGTACCATGGTAACGCTATATAGTCCATTAACTAATTAAGTACTATTAATAGGCATGCTGAATTACATGCAGGAAGCTCTTCTTTACATCTACTATTAATGCCCAACAGTGTGCTAGTTTTCTCAGTGCTCCAGGACAAATAACCTACTAACACATTGCATAAACAATGTAAAATGAACAAACTGAAAGACACTTATGTTTTACAGTTAAAAAAAAATCCCAAACAAAAAGCAAAATAACACTACCCAAAAAAAGCCTAACTGATTACTTTCTAATCAATCAATGTGATGAATGAAATAATCTTGTGTTAAACTGACTCAAACAAAAGGACAACGAAAGCAAATCTTGAAAAAAATTCATGAACATTTTTTTCCTTAATTAAAAGCTTCAGTTTGCTGACTGGGGAAGTTATGGATGAAGCACTATTGCTCTTGCTTTGCGACAATTGCAAAAACTGCTGGCTGTGTCAATCAGTGGTTTATTTATTAACAGAAACGAAATAGGAAAAAATAAATTAGTTTAAAAGGTAACTGAATCTGAATGCCCAAAAAAGTTCATTGGGTAGCTGTGTCCTATGTTTAAAGCACTGGGTCTAAGCATCTTAGGGTATGTCTACACTGGCAAGTTTCGGCCCCACAAGTTATACCACTTTTATTAAAACGCTGGAATTAATAAACAGCTGTTGTGTGACCACACTGTGCTCCTTGTGACGCCCGAGTGCATCCACATTAGCAGCTCTTACACCGACAAAGACAGCAGTGCATTGTGGTAGCTATCCCACTGAGTACCTGGATGCAGGATGCTTTGGGAAGGGTTTGCAATGCCTCATGGGGCAGGCACAGCGTCACATGATGCAGGTTTCCCAATTCCATTGTCCCATGGGCATCCTACTACATTGTTAGCTGCTTTTCAACTGAAGTGTGTGGGGGAGGGCGGGGGAGAGAAAGCGTGTGTGTGAGTGTGAAGCAGAGGAGAGAGACAGTGTGTTTTGGGGGGACAGAGAGTGTGTCAGCATGCTGTCTTGTAAGTTCAGACAGCAGCAGGAAACAACCAGTCCTGAGGCAGAGAGAAACCCCAACATCAGCCCTGGCCTCCCTCCCTGGGGTCTCTGCACAGGAATCTCTCTCTCTCTCTCTCTCTCTCTCTCTCTCTCACACACACACACACACACACACAACACAGACACCTGCCTCTGGGTTTAACAGCACTAGCATTCCACATTTATGGTTTGCTTTGTGTCCCAGAACAGATCAGCACAGCACACAATGGCTGTCAGAAACCGTGCTTTGAAAGGGGAGGGGCGCATGTCTCCAGGGCAGCTGAGTTCAAAACAATGAGCAGAGCAGTCACCTGAGGCATTATGGGACAGCTCCAGAGGCCAATTACAGTACACAAAGCAATCAAGTGTCTACATTGGCAATAGAGCGCTGCAGCCTCTGCACAAATAGCCTTATGACTCTCATCGGGTGGGTTTTTGCAGCGCTGCAACTGAGGAGTGGCTTGGCAGTGTGCACACGCCTGCAGTTTGAGTGCAAAAAGCTGCTTTACTGCGCAGAAACTTGCCAGTGTTAACTTGCTCATCAGCATTTGGGGAGAAGAGGCTGTCCAGTCCCAGCTGCACACCAGCTGCAAGAATTTTGATACCTACAGACAGATTTCACGATGCATGACAGAAAGGGGCTATGACTGGGATACATTGCAGTGCAGGGTCAAAGTTAAGGAGCTGCGGAACACCTACCAAAAGGAGTGGGAGGCCAACCGCCGCTCCAGTGCTGTGCCCACGAGATGCCGGTTCTACAAAGAGCTGGATGCGATACTTGGTGGCGACCCCACCTCCACTGCGAAGGCCACCGTGGATACTTCCGTGGCTCGCATGCCAGTCGAGAGTGGACTGTGCCAGGAAGAGGAAATCTTAGAAGAGGATGAGGAGGAGGAGGGAGACCCAGAGGCAGAGGACAACTAGGAGGTCAGAGATGCATGCAGCCAGAGCTCTTCTCTACCCTGGAGGAGGCTAGCCAGTCACAGCTTTCGGAACTTTGCGAAGTGCAAACAAGAGAGGAGGCCCCTGGAAAGTGGCTTTGATTTTGAGAAGCGTTAAAGCGAGTTGTTAGAGGCAGGAGGGCTGCAGAAAGCAGGCTTGTGTCTGTATGATGCATGTACCACCACATGCCTAGTCTGAGTGGCGGAACAGGGTGCTGATTGACGCTCTCACTTCATGGGAATCTCCCTCAGAGATCTCCATGAAACTCTCATAGAGATACTGGGCAATCCGCTGCCGCAGGTTCTTTGGCAGAGCTGCTTTGTTTCTTGCCCCATTAAGGGTAACTTTCCCGCACCGCTCTGCCATCACTGCGGGTGGGGGGACAGACACCATTGCTGCACAGAGGCGAGCCGCATAAGGGTCAGGGCAGAAGCCGCAGTCTTGGAGAAGACCCTCCCTTGATTCCCTGCTCACCCTCAGCAGCGAGATATCTTCCATAATGAACACAGCCTGTGGAAAATGTGGGGACTGTAATGATTATAAGCCCCTCCCCCACAGTGCTGGCTCTCCCCAAGAGCCACGTGCCCAGTGTACAGTATGGTCCTGGAACACAGATTTCTCCTGCCCCTGTGGTTACTCACCACTTTGGGGGTCTTGTGGCTCATATGTGCTTGCCTGGGTTCAGCCAGTTAGTGACAGGTATGTGAGTAGTGGCTGTGTTTTAAATCACTGAATCAGTTGTCTGTGTGTTGCAAACAATACTGCTTCTGTAAAATGTTGCATTTTGGCTTCAGAGATATGACCTTGGGAGCCCAACCTCCCTCTTTATTATTGCCGGCTGAACAGCTGCGCAGAATTAGAAAGCAACCACGAAGAACTAAAGAGGATTTTCTGCGTGATGTCATGATGCACTCCACGGCCGAAAAACAAGAATTGAAGGAGTGGTGGGACAGTGAGAAGAGGGACCGAAAGGAGAACACGGCACACCAGAACAAAGCCACGGAGTGGATCTTAAACATTATGGAGCACCAAGCGGACATGCTCAGGCGCTACTAGCACTGCAAACCAAGCAGCTCCGCGCCCTCCCTCCCCAACAGCCGCTGTCGCAAAACTCTTTCCCATGCGACCCTCAGACACCACCAACACACTCTTATCAACCTCCTGGCTCTAGTCTCTACCCGCGACATTCCACTCCTCTACTGTCACTGTCCAGCACTGCGGACTCCCAGTACCCACTGCACTCAGCACCCGTCCCTCTGCAATTAGGCCCTGCTGAAGTACAGTACCTGCTGCACTGTACTCCAAAGGACATGGTTGCATATGATACCTGGACATACACAAATCTTTCACTGTCCCGGGACCTCCCCTCCTCCTGAGACCCTCCCTTCCCCCATTCCCCACAGTGCTGATGTGTTTTTCTGTTTGTCTCTCTCCTCCGGTTGTTGTTTTTTAATAAAAGAATTGTTTTGGTTTGAAAGCGATCTTTATTCCATTAACTGAAAGCAAACAGAGCCCTTCAAAGCAACAGGCAATTTTCTTAAACCTTTACAGTGCATCACATGCACCAATCTCAATCATCTCCTAGTATTACTAGCACTGCACTCTCGAGCATAGCAACAAATATATGTATCCGAAGAAGTGAGGTTTTTACTCACGAAAGCTTATGCCCAAATAAATCTGTTAGTCTTTAAGGTGCCACCAGACTCCTTGTTGTTTTTGTAGATACAGACTAACACGGCTACCCCCTGATAGCTTAAAATTGCTGCCTCAAGGCATCCCTGATCCCACACTGCGCCCCTCTAATAGCCCTAGTCTCTGGTTGTTCAAATTCAGCCTCCAGGCGCTGAGCCTCAACAGTCCAGCCCTGAGTGAAGCTTTCACCCTTCCCTTCACAAATATTATGGAGCGTACAGCACACAGCTATAAGAATAGGAATATTGTCATCGGCCAGGTCCAGCCTCCCATATAGGCAGCGCCAGCAGGACTTTAAATGGCCAAAGGCACACTCAACAGTCATTCTGCACTTGCTCAGCCTGTTATTGAACCACTCCTTGCTGCTATCAAGGTTCCCTGTGTATGGCTTCATCAGCCATGGCATTAAGGGGTAGGCAGGATCTCCCAGGATCATAATGGGCATTTCAACTTCCCCTACGGTGATCTTCTGGTCTGGGAAGAAAGTCCCTGCTTGCAGCTTCCTGAACAGGCCAGTGTTCTGAAAGATGCGTTCGTCATGCACCTTTCCGGACCAGCCTGCGTTAATGTCCGTGAAATGCCCACGGTGATCCACAAGCGCCTGGAGAACCATAGAGAAATACCCATTCTGATTAATGTACTCGGTTGCTAGGTGGGCTGGTGCAAGAATTAGAATATGCGTACCATCTATCGCCCCCTCCACAGTTAGGGAAGCCCATCTGTGCAAAGACATCCACAATGGCACGCACGTTGCCCAAAGTCATGGTCTTTCGGAGCAGGATGCGATTAATGGCCTGACACGCTTCTGTCAACACGCATCCAACAGTCGACTTTCCCACTCTGAACTGTTTAGCGATCGATCGGTAGCAGTCTGGAGTAGCCAGCTTTCACAGTGCAATCGCCACGCTCTTCTCCAACGACAGGGCAGCTCTCATTCTCATGTCTTTGTGCCGCAGAGCTGGGGCGAGCTCATCAAACAGTCCTATGAATGCGGCTTTCTTCATCCAAAAGTTCTGCAGCCACTGATCATCATCCCAGACGTGCATGACGATGTGATGCCACCACTCAGTGCTTGTTTCCCAAGCCCAAAAGCCCAATGGGACTCAATGCTCAGTCTAGAAGATACCATCAGAGAGGCTTAGTTTTGCAGTTCTCAAACTGTGGATTTATGACTTCAGAGGTAACATGCTTGTTAACAGCAAAAATGTTTTTAAATAAAATAAATAAATAATATATAGAGGTGAGAAATAACAGACCTCAACTCTATTGTCCCTCTGACTCTGTGTACACAAATTTGCAATCGCTTACCTCTCTCTAAAAGTGCAAAGTTTCAAAAATTTCAATGAATAGAAGATTGTTGGGGGTGGACTAGATCTGGACAAGGAGATGAAGACTGGAGATAAATGTGAGAAGCGAGGGACATATGCTTGTTTTGTTAAAATATTCTACGTTTGCAGTTGAAGAAAAAAATCCAGAATGCTTAAGGTTGTTGTTTTAGTTAAATAAAACAATTTAAATGTCTGTCTGGTGACACTCTCCTCTTAATACAGCATGGCAAGAAAATCCTCCAAATATTAATGATTAACCTGTTGAACTGGAGATAGTTCACCTCCCAATGACTTCATAAATATCTCCTTCAATTACCTTTGGTAAATGAAATGACCAAACAATCATTCATTTTCTGATATAGCTGTAAAACTAATCTGAAAAGTTTTCAAAATAAATCACTGTTTAAAAATGTATAGTGTGTACCTTCTAAAAATGAAACTTACATCTATCTCTGAGTTGTGAAGAATATGTATTAAGGTTATAACAACCCACAAGAATGCACTTTTATGTAGAAATTCATGATTAAATCGAGTCTTCCCGACTAGTGATTTAAATCATGATTTAAATCAAATCCACCCTAAGGAGCACTAAGGGCTGGTCTACAATGGAAACTTACATTGGCACAGCTACGTCTCTCATGGATGTGAGAAAGCCATATTTCAGAAACATAGCTATGCTGACCTAACCCCCGATGCAGACAGTGTTAAGTCATTAGGAAGAACCCCTCCCATCACTGTAGTGAGGAGTCTATACTGTAGCATTTTCAGTTTAGACATTGCCTAACACTTTAGCAGCTTCTTTACATTACAGATGCTACAGCAGCACAGCTACAGCGCTGCAGCTGTGCCACTGTAGCATGTAGTGTAGTCCTGATCTACACTAGAAAATTAGGTCAGCATAACTACATCACTCAGGAGTGTGAAAAATCCACACCCCTGAGCGACATAGTTAAGCCGACCTAAGTCCCTGTGTAGAAAGCTCTAGGTCAACGAAAGAATTCTTCTGTCAATCCAGCTACTGCTTTTCAGGTCATGTCTACACTAGCAAGCTTACAGTGGCACAGCTGTGCCTATGCAGTACATGTCAGTAGTTTTCTTGTTTCCACTAAAAGATATTACCTTACTTTACTTATTCAAATGCTTAAAGTTAAATACACTCTTAAGTGTTTTGCTGAATAGAAGCCTAAGGTATAATTGCCCCCAAAATGGGAAACTCTCCTGACTATGTCTAAAGTGTGCCTTTATCTTTCAAACATTATTTCTAAGCCTCTGACTGCTTTTTCCCCCTAGACATCACTAATGCATTATTCTTCCACTTGCCTGACCGATCAATGAACATTTTGGGGCAATTCTGATTTCTGAAAAACTCAGACTAGTCCGAGGATATGATAGTCCTGCTCCAGTTTAAAACCTATTTGTTAGCAAAGTGTTATACAGAGAAATACACAAGCAGCACAGGTGGTCATATTTGCATGTAAATACTCAGAATGCCCTTCCAGCTCATAGTTAGATCAGAGCAGTGTCAGTATCTACGCTGAGGGAAGAAACTGAAAGGGCTGGTGTTGCTTGTGAATAAATGAAGTATTTTTGTTTGGTACACTTTGAAGCCCATTCAAATTACAGAAATATCATAGCAACATCCTTGTGGTAATTAAATGATGACTTCTGTGTTGCCGTAACAGAGCAACATCACATTTGTGCATCATTGATAAGCAATAAGCCTACAATTTTATTACTGTTCAGAAATGTGCCAAGAAAGGCAGTGGAAGATAAAGAACCAAATGTAGACCACTAGCTTTAAATAATAAAGCTGGTTTGGATAGTTATATTCCTTATATGGCCATAAATAACATGAATCTGTGACTAACCTAACTGGCTTCTGGGATCAGTACAGTAAATAACTGTTGGGTTTAATTCTGTATCTGGAATTTTAAAAAGTGAACCATGTTCTTTTCAAATTAATCCTAGGTGAAAAAAGAACCAATTACCCTATATTTCAACAACAATACTTTACATTTTTATAGGGCAAGAAGCCATACCCTTGTTTGAACTGTGCCAAGACATTCCATCACATATGGTCCTGAAGAATTCCACACCACTAAATAATATAACATAACCTAAGGCAATGAATATCCTAAAGCTTGATCTCTGCCCAAAATTCACATTGACATGAACAGAAGTCCCATATGATATATAGAATAAGTGTAAAATTGTATTTAAAATATAAAGGTCTAATTCTTCCATGCGTGTAATGTATTTTACACTCTTACACTCACACTAGCAGGAGTAACTCATGCAAATACCACTGCACAGATGGAAGACTAGATCTTACAGACTACTAGTCTCAGTTGAAGCTCTGGACAACCAGAACCCCACAGAATCCTTATGGGACCACAAAAAAAAATATTTTGAGAACCAAAAGTAAGAGATAGAGGAGGATTTGGGAAGGAAGTGAGCCTGTAAGTGGATCTTCTTTATATTGAGTGAGTAATCTGCAGGTAAAACAGTTTGAGAATACCTTATAGAGAATTTACTACTAAAAATCTTGGGCACAGATAGTATTTTTCTGCACCGAATTTCATTTTTCTAAGCATTATTAAAACTCACATTAAAACTGTGGTTTTGATGGCAAAACAATGTCTGCGGAGAAATCATCTTGTCAGTGTCACCACAGATTTGAACTGACATACTGCATGATAATGTAATGTCATCCCTGTTGACTTAAACTTGCTTGTATATCACTATGGCACTTCAACATGGTGCTGAATAGCATAGCAGCCATGGATTAGTACTATCCTCATTATACAATTGTCACAAGAGATAGCTAGGAAATTAGCACATACATATTATATACATGTTGTTGTTTTAGACATAAAAATATCTTGAGCATTTTAAAAACAGCTAGGGCCTGATCCTGCAAACACAGGTGTGTTTAAGTTTACTCCTTTATTTTGTCCCATATATGCCAATGGGACTATTCTCAGAAGTAAAGTTACACGTGTGCATAAGTGTTTGCAGGATCAGGACACAAAGGATTAAATCCATGCAAATAATAATTTTTAAATCTCTAAACCTTTTATTTTTAAATTAGAACTTGTCCAAAAACCTCAAAACCAAGAAAATTGAATCAGAATCCACGTTATATTTTTATTTTCACCATAAACTATTAATAACAATTTTAGGTAAAATAAAATTATGTTGATTTCAAATACCCTGAGAGTCTGAACTCTGAAAACTGTGGTTATTAGTGAGAAACTCAAATCTTTACCATATTAGCACTTGATACCATTAAAAACACACATGTGCATTTATTATTATTATAAAGCAGACCTTCTAAGGCCCTGATCCTGCAAAGACTTATGTGCATACTTAACTTTATGTACTGATGTAATCTCTTTGCAGTCAACGGAACTAAGCGCAGTGTATAAAGTTAAGAACATGCATAATGCTTCATTTCATTAGCTGCTTATATGCATTACAGTCACTAGGGTCTCTGTTTTACAATCTGATCCATGTGGACCTTTGTGCCATTTAAAAAAATTGGAAAATGTGATTGAAAAGCTAAAAAAATTGACAAAAAGGGACTCAGGTGCAAGTATAGTATTATCTGAAACTACTTTTAACTTCTTTTTGATACTGACTGGAATTCCAGTGGCAGAATCCCTTCAACATGCTTCAGCTCCATGAAATCATGTTAGGGTGTGGTATGCTGGAGCTCTCTGCCTATGGGGCTGTGCCACGGGATCAGGGTGGAGCAAGGCATACCGGTAGCCTTCTCCCCAGGGGGCTGCCCTCTAGGATTAAGGTGGAGTGGTACATTCTGGGAGCTCTCTCCCCAGGGAGTTGCCCTATGGGATTAGGATTGGGTGATGCATGCTGACCGCTCTCCCCCTATGGGACTGCCCCCTAGGATTGGGTGGAGTGATGCATGCTGGGAGCTAAGGGAGACAGAGAGGTACATAGACAAGACTTTCCAAGACATAGAGCCATCCCAGCCACTGTCTGACAGCCTCTGTGCTATTAATGAGGATGCTAGTCTCGGGAAAGAGAACATCAAACTGAACTGGAGGGCAACAATCCCTCTATTGGGACCCTTCTGCCACTAAGGATATCATCTAGCACTGAGTATAACCCTCCAGGGGAGGGGACCCCAGTTATTAGGAAGAGACAAATAATAGTAATGGGGGATTCAATTATTAGAAATATACATAGTTGGGTTTGTGATGACTCGGAGAACCACATGGTAAATTCCCTGCTGGATGTGAAGGTGGCAGATCTCTCAAGACAGCTAGAGAGACTTACATGCATTGCTGGGGAAGAGCTGGTGATTGTGGTACGTGTAGGTACCAATGACATAAGGAAATGAAGGAGAGATGTCCTGGAGGCCAAATTTAGGCTGCGAGGTAAGAGATTAAAGTCCAGGACCTTCATATCATTCTCTGAAATGCTTCCAGTTCCACATGCAGGGCCATGTGGATGAGATAATGGTGTAGGGAGGAGCATTTTCATAACTGGGCAACCTTTTAGTAGGGTGACCATAAGTCCCGTTTTGGCCAGGACGGTCTCTTTTTTAAGCCCTGTCTCAGCCGTCCCAACTTTTTTTCCCCCCCAAATAGGAATTTATCCCATTTGCTCTTGCTGACTTGATCAGTTGGCAAGAGCAAATAGGACAAATGACCACTTTGGTCAAAAAAGTTCGGTGTGGTATGGAGGGGGCGAGCGGAGATGGGGCTGGGTGGGGGAAAGCAGCATTCCAGCATGTGGACCCCCTACAGGGTTCCAGCAACCGGGCAACAGCTTGGCTCAGGGTAGGGGCAAGGTTCCAGCAACTGGCAACAGCAAGGGCGGGGGGGCAAGCCTTGGGCGAGTGGCTGGGGGTGTTCTGTTTTCTCTTAGAAAAATATGGTCACCATAGCTTTTGGGAAAAGAGGAACCTATACAGGAGGATGGGCTCCACCTAAACCAAAACGGAATCAGACTGCTGGCATGTAAAATTAAAAAGGTTGTAAAGGTTGTAAAGAAGTTTTTAAACTTAAGGCTGGGGGAAAGCTGACAAGTGTCGAGGACCACATGGTTTGGACAGAGACATCCCTTAGGGGAGGATTTATTTATAGGGATTCTCTATAGCCTAATAAAAAGGAGAGGATAGAAGGTGACAAAGTACAGGTAGGAGCTGAAGAGAAACAGTCAAATGAAAAAAAGACTCATTCAGTTACATCACATGAAGGCAGACAACTAAATATTGACAAATTTTATAAGTGCTTGTATACAAAAATGCTATACGTCTAAATACTAAGATGGGTGAATTTGAGTGCCTGATATTAAATGAGGATATTGCTATAATAAGAATCACAGAAACTTGGTGGAATTATGATAATCAATGGGACATGGTAATACCAGTATACAAAATATATAGGCATGACAGAGTGGGTCGTGCTGATGAGGGAGTGGAACAATAAAGGAACGAAAGCATAGAGTCAAATATAATAAAAATAATTTATAAAAATATAATAAAAATAAATTAATCACACAGTACCATAGAATCTCTATGGGTAGAAATTGCATGCTTGAATAATCAGAGTATAGCAATAGGAATATACTATCAGCCTCCTGACTAGGATGGTGATGGTGATTGTGAAATGCTCAGGGAGATTAGAGAGGCTACTGATTGGGTACATGTCACCTCAGGATGGTATACAGAGATAAAAATTCTAGACACCATTAATGACTGCTTCTTGGAGCAGCTAGTACTAGAACCCACAAGGGGAGAGGCAATTCTTGATTTAGTCCTACATGGCATACAGGATCTGGTCCAAGAGGTGAATATAGCAGAACTGCTCAGTAACAGTGATCATAATGTAATTAAATTTAACATCTTTGTTGGAGGGGAAAACACCAAAGAATCCCACCACAGTTGCATTTAACTTCAAAAAGGGGAACTACACAAAAATAAGGAAGCTAATAAAACGGAAATTAGAAGGAACAGTCACAAGAGTGAAATGCCTGCAAGCTGCATGGAAACTTTCTAAAAACTCCACAATAAGGTTCAGATTAATGTATACCCCAAATAAACATAACACGGAAGGTCCTCTTATGGATCAGTAACTGGTTAAAAGACAGGAAGCAAAGGGTAGGAATAAATGGTCAGTTTTCAAAATGGAGAGACATAAATAGCAGGGAGATCTGTACTGGGACCAATGCTATTCAACATATTTGTAAATGATCTGGAAAAAGGGGTAGCAGTGAGGTGGCAAAGTTTGGAGGCAATACAAAGGAGGGATACTTAAGCCATACTTAAGATAGTGAAGTCCAAAGCAGACTGTGAAGAGGTACAAAGGGATGTCACAGAACTGGGTGCCTGGGCACCAAAATGGCAGATGAAATTCAGTATTGATAAATGCAAAGTAATGCACATTGGAAAACATAATCCCAACTATACATACAAAACGATGAAGTCTAAATTAGCTGTTAACACGCACGAAAGAGATCTTGGTATCTTGTGGATAGTACTCGAAAACATCTGCTGAATGTGCAATGGCAGTCAAAAAAGCTAACAAAATGTTAGAAACCATTAGGAAACTGACAGATAATACAGTAAATGCTTGTTTGTTGAAACACCTCATAAGTGCAACCACCATTTATGAGCAACATTTCCACTGGGAACATTTTCCCTACCACTTGGTAACAGCAACATAGCTGCCACGTAAGAGCAACAGTTGTGACATCACATCCAGGGCGGAGATTTGGGGGGGACATTTAGAGGTATTGCCCCCCCAAACTTCATCTTTCCACTCCCCTCCCGATCCTGGACCTTCAGCACAGCTCCAGGACACACAGCCCCGCCACTTGCCCTTCCTGAGAAAGCCTGCATAGAGAAAGCAGATGGGGCCGCACTCGAGGGCTGGAGTAACAAGGGGCTCTGTCCAACAGGGACCCAGTACTCACAGGGTACATCTTTTCACTCCCCTCCCAACCCTGGCTCTTCAGTGCAGCTTCAGGGACACAGCCCCATCCACTTGCCCTGCCTTACAGAGCCTGCGTGGAGAGCATGTGTAGGGGTGAGTTTTGGGGGTGGGAAGTTGGGGTTAGGGGGAACAGCAGAAGCGCAGCAGGAAGGTCTCCTCCTCCTTTCCTCAGCATCTGGCTTGCAAGAGGTTGGGGGGACGGGAGGTTGCTATTTTGAAGTGGGGAGCATCAGAGACCCCCCGTGCACTGAGCTATCCCCTCCATCTCGGTTGCTGGTGGCAGGGTGTGGGTGTGCTGTTTTGCAGTGGGGGATTGGGGAATCCCCCTCTCCAGGGCACTGATCCGTCCCCTTCCCCCTCCCATCTCCAGTGTCAGTGCTAGGAGCCTGCCCCTCCCACCCCTGCAGACTGTGCACGGTGCCCTCCCCAGCCTCGCCTTGCCAAGGTGGAACATGAAGTCCGACAGCCAGGCTCACTCAGCCATTTTGTGACTGGGGGCTCCCCTGCCAAACCCAGGGTTCCACTTTCAAACTTGGTGTTCCCTACTCCCGCCTCCCCTCACCCCCCACACACAAAGTGGCTGCTCCTCTCCTTCCAAAACATCCTTTACTCTTCATATGCCTTTGGTCAGATGACACTCCCCATAATAGCAACAGATGCTTGCATCTGTTGCTACTGAGCATTTACTGTAAACTGAAAATATCATAATGTCACTATATAACTCCATGGTATGCCAACACCTTGAATTCTGCATGCAGCGCTGGTCACCTCTACACAAAAAGATAGATTAGAATAGGAAAAGGTAGAGAGAATGGCAACAAAAATGATTAGGGGTATGGAACAGCTTCATATGAGGAAAGATTTTAAAAACTGGGATTGTTCAGATTGGACAAGAGGCAACTAAAGAGGAGGATATGATAGAGGTATCATAATGATAAAATCATGAATGGTATGGAGAAAGTGAATAAGGAAATGCTATTGTCCCTTCACAAAACACAAGAACCAGGGGTCACCCAATGAAATTAATAGGCAACAGTTTAAAAAAAAAAAAGGGAAGTAAAGCTTCACACAACGTACAGTCAACCTGTGGAACTCAGGGGATGTTGTGGAGGCCAGAAGTATAACTGGGATCAGAAAAGAATAAGGCTATATCTACACTACCGCAGTAAGTCGACCTACGCTACGCAACTTCAGCTACGTGAATAAGGTAGCTGGAATTGACGTACCTTAGGTCGACTTTCCTGTTGACTCACCTTACTCTTCTCGTCGGGGGTAGAGTACAGGGATCGACTGGAGAGCGATCTGCTGTCAATCTGGCAGGTCTTCACTAGACTCGCTAAATTGACTGCTGGTGGATCGATCTCAGAGAGTCGATCCCAGCTGTAGTGTAGATGTAGCCTTAGATAAATTCATGGACCCTATTAGCCAAGATGATCAAGGAAACAACCCCATGCTCTGGGTTTCCCTAAGCCTCTGACTGCCAGAAGCTAGGACTGAAAGACAGGGGATGGATCACTTGATGATTGCCCTGTTCTATTCATTCCCTCTGAACCATCTGGCATTGGCCACTGTCTGAAGCCAGGATACTGGACTAGATGGATCATTGGTCAAACACAGTATGGCCGTTCTTATGGGCTACCCCCTGGGATCAGGGTGGCGCGATGCATACTGGGAGCTCTCCCCGCATGGGCCTGCCCCCTGGGATCAGGGTGGAGCGATGCATGCTGGGAGCTCTCCCCCACCCTGTCGGAGCAGGTAGAGCAATAGATGTTGGGAGCTATCGGTCTCCCCTCCCCCAGCTAGCGACTAACAGCTCCGACCGTGTGGAAGGTGTTGCTGCTGCCGAGGTCACCCCCCCGCTTCGCCCTTGGCGAGTCCCTGCAGGCCCGCCCCGTCCCTCCGCCGGGGGGCGCCAGGCCCCGCGCTACCTGGGCTCCTCCTGCTGCCGCTCTCCATCCTCACGCCCATGCTCCTGGCCTGGCCCCAGGCTCCTCTCCCTGAGCCGCGGCCGGCCCGGCCCGGCCCCCTTCTCTCGGCTCCGGAGTAGCGGCGGCCCCTCCCCCCCCAGCCGGGGCGGGGCCGCTTTAGCCGCATGCAGGGTTGCTATGACCACGGACCCGGTCACGTCGCTGGGAGTGTTACGTCCTGAGGCCCGGCAGCCCCGGGGAGAGAGAATTCAGAGGGGGGCAGGGGAAGAGAGAGGCTAAGGGCGGGAATGCGAGGAAGAGGAGTTGGAGATGGCGGGGGGGGGATGGAGATGGGAGAGGAGAGGAGATGGCGGGGGGGATGGAGATGGCGGGGGGGGGATGGAGATGGGGAGAGGAGATGGCGGGGGGGG
>NC_048301.1:33568256-33572606 GCF_013100865.1 Trachemys scripta elegans
GGGGGGGGATGGAGATGGGAGGGGAGAGGGTAAGGAGGATGGAGAAGGTGCAGCCCACCCAAGCATGACCATGGAGGTGGCTGTGTGAGGCATTGGCTGGTACAATACCTGTTGTCTTCCCTACCAAAGTCCCATCTGGCCCCGTTTGGGGCTGCCTGACCCATCTCTGGGCTGTAGCTAGGAGCCACAATAGGCCATGGCAATGGGTAATTTAGTAGCTAGTGCCCCTATCCAAAGGGTGTAGCTCTGTTTTGTGTGCTTGGGGGAGCCTCTTGGCCGTGGGCAATATTGCTTCTTTACAGAGTCATTCCTAGAACAATAACATTAACAAATGAAGGACCACCTGCCACCCATGGTAGAAGAATTATTATTTAGCATGTTTATTACAGTAGTGAATGAGAACTAATCAAGATGGGGCCCCATTGGGCTAAAACACTGCTGGTAGAAGGTGCTGCTTTGATGGTTCTGGGGACTGACATCCAGTACACAGATCAGGTGCAGCATGGGCAGTGGCAGGGCAAGCTTTACCCATGCTGCTACTCCAGGGAGCCTCAGCCCTTATCAGGAGCATCACCCTCTAGAGAATGAATAGGTAAGTGAATCTTCAGACTATGAAGGCCCTGATCTTGCAGTGTCCAACTACCAACAAAGTCTGACTTCAGTGAGAGATGAGGATGCACAACACTATGCTCTAGTTCAGAGGTCCCCAAATTGTGGGGTGCGCCCCCCTAGGGGTGTGTGGAGGAACATCACACAGCTCTGCTCCGGTCTCACTCCTAGCTGTGTCCCCCCACTCCCAGCCCTGTGCCTGACCCTGTCCCCAGCTTTGGTGCAGCTCCGCACCCAGCCGGGAGCCTGGCTGTCAGCCCCCACCATGGCCTGGTGGTGGCTCTGCTCCCATGCTATCCTCCCCCATTGGCTGCAGCTCTGTTCCCAGTCTGGGGCCGAGGCTGGGAGCGGAGCTGCACCTGGCCTGGCTGCCGGCCCCCACTGCGGCCTGGCTGTGGCTCTGGCTCCACTCCCACCCCCAGCCTTGGCCCCTTGCTGCGACCGCACTCCCAGTCCCAGACCCACCCCCAGCTGTGGCCTCAGCGTTGGCCCCCTTACTCCTGTCCACATTCCCTCCCACTCCTCCAGAGCCGCAGCCCTGCTCCCAGCCTAACTCCAGCAGGGTGGGGAGGGTGCTGACGGGGTAAGAGTGGGCATGACTCTCAAAAGTTTGGGGGCCGCTGCTGTAGTTCAAGTATGAATTATTTTAGGGGAGTTCTGTGGCCAGTGTTATCAGGAGCTCCGACTACTGGATGATAATAGTGGTCTTTTTGTCTTTAGAATCTGATCAGCCCTCAGATTGTTTACTTCTGTCCTGAGGCTGTCAAAAATGGGAGCAATTATATCTTCTGTGGTGGTGTTTTTGTAATGTGGAAAGTAGTCCCCTGGAGACTGGCCACCCATACATAAGTCAATTTTGAAAGCTCTAATTTTTTTATGAGAACTCTAACAGTGAACTGGAGAATATTGAATCACAGCTGCCCAGATATTTTTTTAGTAAAGGTTTTAAAAGGCAGTACATTACAGAAGAGTAGGGCTTTACCTTTATTAGCAAAAGGATAATTTGTAAGCCGTAATTTGTAAACAGCTGCACACATCTATGACCCAATGTAAATAATAATAAAAAGGACTATTTTATTATTAATCTCAGTAGTACAGTGGGAGGAGGGACTACTTTTTGTTCTCTTTCTCCATTAGTGTCAAAACACCAGCATGACAGCATAATTAAAAACTGTGCCAACTTGGGACTCTAACTCTCTCTATGCTTAAATTAGTCTTGTTCTTACAGTGCTGGCCTAAAAGAGATTTCTAATAATCTCACTTATATGAAGTATTGAAAAAGGTGATATTTTAAAAAGGGGAGGTTTTTTTTATCACTCGTAGTACAGTAACTATAGCAGCATCATTTCTCTGTAAATTGTTAAACTGCAAGTCATCCAGTGAGACTGCAGCCACAAACAGGCAGTAAGAAGAAGAACAGGAGTACTTGTTTCCCCCCTCCCCAAAGCCCAAATAAGATGGCTTTACAAAGGATTCTCTGTGGGGGCTTGGGGCACAGAATATTCTTCTCAGCCTGTGAAGCACCAGTGGAGTTGCTTTATGGCCACTACTGCTAACCTTGCCTTGCGAGGTTGATCTCTTTAGTCATGGATCTACTCACCATGTCTCCACCTTTTCTCCTGTCTGCCCTTCCCTGCTACCTTGGATGAAACTCCTGCAGAGCACAGCTTCCCTGCCCTCCTCCCTTCATGCCTTGTTTCTGTTGCCCTTCAGTCCCTATACACCTGAGGAAAGGTTAGGCGTTTCCCCAGTATGGCTGTGCTGGAAGTGGAACTACAGTGTTTGGGAGGAAAAATTTTTCTAGCTGACATCTGCATGTGCTATTTAACTTTCAACCCACCCAGAGGAGCGACCAGTTGAGCTAGTTATGAATTTACAGATATGAGCTGTAAACCACTGGTTTACTAGCTAATACTACAACAGATGTTTACACATGTGCCGAAGACCTAAGGATGGATTAAAATTCTAGTCCCATAGGTAAGAAATAACTGACAGGGTATTATTCGCTAACTGATCCCCCATCTGTAGAGGGCCATGAAGTTACTCTGAAAAAATCAGGAATATTTAGAGTGATTAATGCTATAATAGCTGTGAGTTTTGCTTCTTCCCTACCTTAATGTGTTTCATTAAAATCATTCATATCTGAACATGAGATGTCAGAGACATGGAAGGTAAAGGAATATTCATTACAATGTGATCATTTTGTCTGCAAGTAATTCCTTCCCATCATCCAAAAAGATAATTTGATTATGGGTAAAATATATGGTTTGCTGCCTTTCTGGCATCCCTGGAGAAATGTCTGAATAAACCTGGAACAGTTCAAACTTGTTACAAAAACAATGAAATAGTATTTACAGGGGCTCTGTTCTTACTTCTAACTCAGACAAAACTGTTAATTTATAGGGACATGGAAATTGCCATGCTGGATTGGACCAATGGTCTATCTCAGGGGTCGGCAACCTTTCAGAAGTGGTGTGCCGAGTCTTCATTTATTCACTCTAATTTAAGGTTTCGCGTGCCAGTAATACATTTTAATGTTTTTAGAAGGTCTCTTTCTATAAGTCTATAATATATAACTAAACTATTGTTTTATGTAAAGTAAATAAGATTTTTAAAATGTTTAAGAAGCTTCATTTAAAATTAAATTAAAATGCAGAGCCCCCCAGACCAGTAGCCAGGACCTGGGCAGTGTGAGTGCCACTGAAAATCAGCTCGCGTGTTGCCTTCGACACGTGTGCCATAGGTTGCCTTCCCCTGGTCTATCTAGTCCAATATTCTGTCTCACAGTTGCCAGCATTAAATACTAGAGAGGAAGGAAGAGAACTGTAAAATAATTTGCCCTTAGGCAAAGTTTCTTCCTAACCTCCATCAGTTAGTGGTTAGCTTATGCCTTGAAATATTAATATTTATATCCCGTTCAACATTTTTTAGTTCCTCTATTTTAACACTGGATATTCTTATTAGCTATATAAACAGCAGATACTTTTTGGAAACTTGATATCTTGTAGCAATAAATTCTCCAGACTAATTGTGCATTGTGTAAAAAAATTATTTCCTTTGATCAATTTTAAATTTGCTGGGAGAAGGCAGAAGAGAAGGGGTACACCTTGGGACCCTTCAGGTCCTGGGATTGTCAGTCAGTTTGTGTATCTAGGTTTTCCTAAAGTGCCTCTCATCATGGTATCTAAGCACATGTATGAATCATGATGTTACAAATACCCTGTTTTTTGTCATGGCCAAATCCTCCCTTGAGGTTTGAGGAAGTTCCTTTATGTGCACAGAGCATCAGTTTTGTTTTACATGTTACGTTTCTTCTGGCGGTGAGAGAAGCAATCCTCTTAGTTCCTCATGACACACCCTAAACCTCCAGGAGCTCTTAAACAGTGGAAAAAGTAAAATGAATGCTCAATTACATGTTAAATGGTAACTGGGATTTTCAAAGGAGCCAAAGAGAGTTAGGTGCCCAAATCCCATTGAATTTTAGGCTACTTTGAAAATCCTAGCCTAAATGGTTAAACCAGGGGTCGGCAACGTTCGGCACGCGGCTCGCCAGGGTAAGCACCCTGGCGGACCGGGCCAGTTTTATTTACCTGCTGACGCGGCAGGTTCGGCCGATCGAGGCCCCAGCACATTGCTTGCCCGCGCCGCTTCACGCCACCCCCATTGGCCCGGGATGGCGAACCGCGGCCAGTGGGGGCCGCGATCAGCCGAACCTGCCGCGTCAGCAGGTAAATAAAACTG
>NC_048301.1:33572787-33704893 GCF_013100865.1 Trachemys scripta elegans
CAAGCAAGCAATCAAGCACACGGTCAAACTGACCAACTGTCCCAGCAGCAGACACTCAGATACTCACCAACACAGCCCCCCTAATGCAGCACTTAGCGTACCTCCTCTCGGACAGCTCCCAGGCAAACTCCCGCTGTTAGCCTCTGCTGTTCGCCGCCCATTGGCCCGGGACGGCGAACCACAGCCAGTGGGGGCCGCGATCTGCTGAACCTGCCGCGTCAGCAGGTAAATAAAACTGGCCCGGCCCGCCAGGGTGTTTACCCTGGCGAGCCGCGTGCCGAACGTTGCTGACCCCTGGGTTAAACCCTCAAATGATGGAAACAGAGATTGTATTAATATGATTTTATTTTGTGTTACCTAAAATAAAATACTACAGTTATCTTAAGTAAGATATTTACTGCTACAGAACATAAAAATAAATTGTCATAAAACACAACCTTACTTATATGCTTAAGCTAGAACTTTAGCACATAATACAGAAGATACTCCCTTCTCTTCTCTTATGCTTTCTCTCTCTTAACTGGTTTGATATTTTTGGAATGATTCCTTCATCCAGAAATAAAACCCTAAGTTCCCAGCAGTGTAACTGTCAGACAATAACCAGGCTCATCAGCCTAGCTCAGATTATCCTTCCATTACAGTCTCTCTCTTTCTGTACCTCTCAATTCTCTCCACAACCTAGTGGGTCAAGTCTGAGAATTAAAAAACCCAACTCTAATCGTGTGAGCAAAACATTTCAAGAGTATCACAACCATTCCCTGATTACTAGGCAACCTGTGCCTATCACTTAAAGAATGTAGCTCTTTCTATTGTTTTTCTGCCCATCAGCTGCCACATTACATTAAAGATGTCTTGGGTCTGAAATTCTTGCCCTCCTATGGCCACACACTTCAAAGCTTCCTGCATGTCTCACCAGTTTGACTTGTGCTGAGATGGCTTCATTGCTGTTTTTAAAGTACCTCACACTCCCTTTGCCTCTTGTAAATCTTTTTCCTGTTGGCTTTAAGAGTGGCACATTCTTACCTGCTGGAATATTTCCAAAAGTATAAACAATGGGCTTAGATATATAACTGTGCACAAACGCACAGGATGTGCCTACATATATTGACCAAAAATAAGGCTGAAAGAGGGCTGGATCAGTTAGAGTCACTGTTCTAACCAAAAGAAATAGCTCTCTCACTACAAAGGGAGCAGTGATGCAAATGAGTCTGCAATATTTTCCCCTAATTGACAAACAGGGGGCACAGCATTGAATACCCAGGCACCCTTCCCCAGTAGTGGTCTTTTCCACTCTTTTCAGGACACAGTGCAACAGGCCATGGTGCCATAATGCACTGGGAACATGTTGCAAGTTTCATGGTTGCTGGACTAGCTGCACCTCTGTCCCCTTTATGGCCTTTGTCTGAGCGCACCCCCTCAGATGGCAGGCCTTGTGCCTTTACCTTTCCTGGGGTGAAAATTTGCAATTATTTTATTCATAGACTGGGCCCAGGGCTACAACACCCTGTGTATCACGTGGACTTACCCAGCAAGTCTGACTGAGATTGGACACCTGTGGTTCTTCCCTTTGGTAGTCTGTGATCAGTGGTAAATCTGCAATCAAGCAGCCTTCTTAAAACCCAAACATAGTTTATTTCCACAGTTGGAACAAAGTCTGTAGAGAAAAATTATTTTAAAACCACAGTCTACATATGTCTATCTTACCTAAGGCTTACAATCCCCTGATGGTAACCTAGACAGGCCTAACTTCTCCAGGCACCTCCAGTATGATGTCATGTATCTCAGTCTGGCTTTCCCCCAAAACTCCCCCCGTCTTGAAAGAGAGACTTTTAAAACTGCCAAAAGTCTTTTGTTCTTCTGCATTGTGAGTGTTGGCTGTTCTAGAAAAAACTAGTTTTGCAGGTTGGTTAAGGAGATGGTAAAATCTTCAAAGCTAACTGTTCAGGCATTGTCCGTTAACAACCCTCATGTGGTTGTGGAGGGGCGGCTTATCTGGAGCCATTGTTTCCCCTTTCTGCTTGTTCCAGCCCTTGTTAAACTAAATCAATATATTCATATAGTAAACATCCCAAATAACCAGGTCAACATACAGTATTTACAAACTATTACAGAACAGCTTCAAATCCATCACAATGTACATTTCAAGTTGGAAATAAATCTCATAGGTTTATTTGGGTTTATATTCTGATTGCTGATCTCTGGGTTTGGCAATAGTGCACCTTTGCCAATCAGGGATAACTGCCACATCAGGTTTCCCTGTGTTACCACTCTGGATTCATCACTAGTTTCTCAACAGGCTGTTGATGTCATGGAGCATCCCTAACTGGCAAATTCAGACCATTAATCCTTGCTGTTCACACTGATACTGCTGTCTAGTAAGAAAAACATTCCTCTGCTCCATCAGAGGAAGCAATAGTTTCTTTATAAGTGCATTTAAACTGTTCAAGTCCTAGCAGTTTACTGATACCTACTAATGACATTCTATTGTCAGCCAATGGAAGGATAGCTCAGTGGTTTGAGCATTGGCTTGCTAAACCCAGAGTTGTAAATTCAATCCTTGAGGGGGCCACTTAGGGATCTAGGGCAAAATCAGTACTGGGTCCTGCTAGTGAAGGTAGGGGCTAGACTCAATGACCTTTCAGGGTTCCTTCCACTTCTCTGAGATATCTCCATATATTATTAATGGAGTACCTCTCATGCAGCTGCTGTGAGGAGAAGAGAGGGGACTGAGACTAAAGTATCTGTTTTTAAAATAGTGTTTTTAAATGCATATTTTTTGTTTGGAGGGAGGATGAATTTCTGTGTATCTCCCTTAATTGTGATGGAGGGGCAGGTTCTTCAAGTGAATGGTATGTTAAGCACTGAAATCATCCTCACAACCTTCAAAATTATATTAGGGTTTTATACTTTTATTGGGCCTGATCCAAAGTCTGTTGAAGTTAGGGGGACTCTTTCCATTGGCCTGTGGTGCATATATATGCTGCATGTTGGCAACACATTTGGTTACTCCATTACTATTTACATTTATTATTTGTCTGGCTGTAGTGCCCAAATATTTCAGTCAAGACTGGGGCCCCACTGAGCTAGGCACTATACAAACAATTCTTGAAAAGCTTGCAATCTTAAGACAAGGTGCAATCAGGGCCGGCTCCAGGCACCAGCGAAGGAAGCAGGTGCCTGGGGCGGCCAATTGAAAGGGGCAGCACTCCACCCGTCATTGGGGCGGCACGGCACGGTCTGCGGCGGCAATTCGGCAGCAGGTCCTTCAGTCCCTCTCTTCCTCTTCAGCGGCACTTCAGTGGCAGCTCAATCACTCCACTTCTCTTCTTCTTTTTTTTTTTTCGCCGCTTGGGGCGGCAAAAAAGCTGGAGCCAGCCCTGGGTGCAGTGAGTGAGTGTGACTAACAATAGGCGGGAATGGGGCAAGAGAGGATGAGGGTAACTAAGAAGTATGTAGTTACATAGGCTGGCAGTGGGGACAATGACACAGTCCTTTCCCATTTAACAATTTAGAAAAAACTCTCCTGCAGTATAAATAAATATTAACAATCCACCTATGTGATGCAGTTATGCCTAATCTTTCTGTTGAGTTCTGTTCGTGTTCTTTTATTGCACCCATCCAAGTGGCCTATGAGTGCTTATTTTTAAATGCAGAAAGAGAGATAAATCCTAGGACCATCTAAATGGTTTAGCAATGTTACACTCTGATGCATTGTAAAACCTAGCAGTTGATGTGGCCCAAGATCTGCTTACAGTTTGTTCTTATACTATGCCACTTTCTGTTTATCTACTGTTACCTCCAAAATTCAGACAGGAGATTGGACATGAAAAATTGCTTGTGTACTGTATTAGTGCTGAGAGCTGTTCTGTTCTACTTTACTTGAATTGGTAGGTATTAAAGAATTCAGGCAGCAATTAATTAAAATTGGAATTTTAAAGTAATTGTGTATCTGTGAATCTAATATCAGTCATCCAGATGTAAAATCTGTTGTTATTCTCTCTGTAAGGAGATAGGACCATAGGCAAATGCTTAGTACTAATAATTAATAATCAGGAATATTAATACACACCCAGACTATTTTATATGTTAAGTGTGATGCTATATGATTGAAGATGACCATTTATATCAGGGGTGGCCAACCCGGGGCAGAGCCACATGTGGCTCTTCAGAAGTTAATATGCGGCTCCTTGTATAGGCACCGACTCCGGGGCTGGAGCTACAGGCGCCAACTTTCCAATGTGCTGGGGGGGTGCTCACTGCTCAAGCCCTGGCTCTACCACAGGCCCTACCCCCTTCCCTGAGCCTGCCATGCCTTCGCTCTTCCCTCCCCCACCCCGAGCCTCCTGCACGACACGAAACAGCTGATCGGGAGGTGCAGGGAAGAAGGGGGAGGCACTGATCAGAGGGGCTGCCGGTGGGCGGGAGGTGCTGGGAGCGGGGGAAGGGGGAAGCTGATGGGGAGCTGCTGGTGTATTACTGTGGTTCTTTGGCAATGTACATTGGTAAATTCTGGCTCCTTCTCAGGTTCAGGTTGGCCACCCCTGATTTATATCATTGTTGCTACCACTGCTGCGCAATTGCACTCAATTTGATACAACGTGTATCATGTAAGGTGTCAATGAAAAAGTTACAATCTGTCAAGTATGATTATCCTGGTTAAATCCCTGTATCATGACTATATCTGAAGTTATGAATATTGACTATGTATTTGTATCTCAAATGTGTTTGTTCTCAGGGTGACACATACAAGGTAGTTTATATCCAGTCTCACCAGCCTATTGTGAATGGACTACTCAAGCTTGATAGGCCATTAAGAAAAATCAACTCTCCAGATAGCTCTTCCTCAGAGCGCCTCAAACAGCAAGGAGCCAATGGCCAACCCTGTGTTTCAGCAAAACATGTAAGGGCATGTGATGTGGACATGTGACCTCAGACTCCATCTTTGTCAGTAACTTTCCATACGCAAGGGGTGTGGGCTTTGTTTGGGATATTAAATATCCATGCTGATGGCAGAGGATATAAAAAGTCTGGGGCATCTCCATTTTGCGTCATTTCTACTCCAATTTTCTGGAATGTGGATTTGCAACTAAAAGGATTATTTTGAACAATGGACTGAGGACCTTCCAATCTTTTGGAAGTTACCAGAGAGACTTTTGCAAGCCAGCAGTCTATTCCATCACTGCTACAAACCTGATCTAAAGACTTTGCAAACATTTGTATGTATATGATCTTTTAACCATTTATAACTCTATTCTTTTTTATTAATAAATTGTTAGCTAATTTACTAAGGATTGGCTGACAGCCTAATATTTAGGTAAGATCTGAAATATATATTGACCTGGGGGTAAGTGTCTGACCCTTTGGGATTGGTAGAACCTTATGTATAGTGAATTGGGTTTTCAGTAACCTCTCATTGTACAAGACTGTAGTGGGACGGTCACCCCCCCTCCAATTAGAAAGGCGTTAAAAGCAGCCAAGGGAGGCTGGTTGGGTAGTCAGCCAAAGGTGTGGTTGCACCCAATTAGGGTCCAGCTGACTCTGATAAAAGGGCAGGTTGAGAGAGTGAGAGAAGACTCTTGCTCTAGCTGGGGAGCAAAGAAGACCAGGCTGCCTGGGAGAGCAGGACTGGGGAAAGGCAGGCAGAGCTGGGGAGTTCTAGCCTGGTGAGTCCCCAGGCGGAAGCTTTGCTAAAGGCCAGGGAGGCAATAGGGCTGCAGGGAGGCAGCTGGGGCTAGAAAGGCAGCAGGTCCAACCCCCTTGCCAGTGATGAGTGGCCATTACAGACTGCAATTTGCCCCTGAGAGAAGGGTCTAGATGATGAATGGCAGTAGCCACTGAGACAAGGTGGGTATAGGGGGTTGGGGTTCCCCTGCGAGGCGAGACCCAGAGTGTGAGGGCACTGCTGTGAGCAGCATCCCATGGTAAGGGGCACCAGGAGGGACGTGGGGCCTGAAGTGCTATGAGTGATGGAGATCAGGTAGGAAGCACTGGTAGGAAGACACCGGCAAGCAGAAGACGCTCCAAGGCTAAAACTGAGCTAATTCCTGGATGACCAGCAGAAGGCGCTGTGGTGGGGCATGCCTGCCATGCTACAAAGACCAATTTGGAGGGAAACCAAGAGCTAGAATGCCTAAAGGGGACTGTGTTTGGCTTCTTGTTAACCAGTGTGCTATAGGAGCTCTTTTGTTACTGGCTTGGTGAATCTAATTATAGAATAAACCACCAGTTTTTGGGGTGTGCTTGCCCTGTTTCTTGCAGTTTGCCCTGAGGTGGCATTCTCTGTGGTGATCCATTCCAGGTACTGGTCACATTAAGTATCTCACTAAATAACAGAGAATTATACGTCAGATTAGGCCTGAAGTAAATGATACCCTCTATTGAACACAGTGGAATTACACCTGCTTACACCATATCTGAATGTCACCATATTTTAAAACACATTTTCAAAACGTTACTACCTGCATGGTTTTGTGCATGAACATAGTCTGTAGTCTTATGAGAACTAGCACATAGCTGAGTCCAACTTGCTACCCAACTAGAATGGTTTGTTTAATCTTATTTTGGTCTAAGGAGGTACTAAAATAAACATTGTGTGTGTGTTTGTGTGTATTGATGGATGGTGAAAATAGACTGGGGAACAATCTCTAGCAAATTTTGCTTTACAAGCAACAGCAGTTTCTGGCACCTGAATCATTTGTAACTATATGTGTGAAAAGAAAGCAATGTGCAATAAAATTTCAAGAGTGAAAAATGGACAGTCTGAAATGTAACTACCATAGTAAAACCTTTAACAGTGACTTTTCCCACCAAACAACTTCATAACAAGTGAAAGTTTTGTAATAACAAAAATTGCAATTGGCACATTCTACTGCACTGAAACAATCCAGGACTTTCAGTCCATTTTTAACTAAAATACACTAAAACAATCTACTATAACTAGATTGGCATTTAGATATTGACATGATAAGTAATTTAGGAATTACCTAGATGAATGTAGATAGCTAGAAACTGAGTTTTAATATGTCCAAGTTCATTACAAAAAACTTTCTATAAATATTATTCTTATTCCATGATGAAAATATGATCATCAGTAAAGGAATGGCTTGCAGTTGGATGGATAGGACACAGAATTAGGATTCGGGAGACTTGTGGATATGTCTACACTGTAGTGTAAACTCAGATTAGTGGGACTTGAGTCAGCTGACCCTGAGTTAGAGAACTACTCAGGGCTTGAGCATCTACACTGCTTGTCAATCCTACATTAAGTATTTCCTAACACAGGTCTGAACCTGGGGCTTTGTTATCCACACTACAGCACACAGACCTGAGTCAATTCAACCATATGCCACACTCTCTAGCACCTTCCTGAAATGTAGCTGCTGTAGCCCTTTCACTGTGGTGCACTGTGGAAAAACTTGACTCTCTACCCTTCATGTTATAGGAAATTTGAACAACCCACCAACACATCCTGCCGAGCAGTCATTTTGGTCTGTGTGTTCCCAGCTACTTGATCCAGCAATCTGGAGGAGGTGCCTTTTGAACAACTTTGGCTTGCGCTTTCTCTCCTTTGTCAGGAAATGAGTGAAGCTTCCATGAGATGCTGGTGGACATTTTGGCAGCGTTTTCTGGTCCACGAAAGGCACCTGGAGGAAGAGGAGGAGGACACAGATATGGCAGACTTGAACTGGCTGATGCTACTCATGACATTTGGTACCGCCACTGATGTCCCCTACATAAATGGGCTCTTCTGAAGTAGGGCCACAAGCATAGGCTGGTGGGACCACATTGCCATGCAGACCTGGAGTGAGCAACAGGGGGTCCATGACTTTTGCATGAAGAAAGCTACCTTTCTTCATCCCCCAACCCTCAAGCATAAAGACACATTCACGAGGGCAGCCATCCTAGACCAAAAGCAAATTGTGACAACCACCTGGAAGCTTGCTACCCCAGACTGCTACAGGTCCATTGCCAGCCAGTTTAGTGTTGGAAAGCTAACTGTGGGTAAAGTTGTGGTGGAGTTTTGAGGCAATCAAGTGTGTGGTTTACCCCAAGGTGGCAGGCATAAAAGATATTCCTGAAGTGATTGCTGGGTTTGAGAGAATGGCATTTCCAAACTGCACCAGGGCCATTGATGGGAATCATGTGCCCATAGTTTGCCCTCCTTAAGGAGCATGAGTACCTAAACTGGAGAGGGTACTACTCCATTGTCGTGCAGGCCCTCGAGGACCACACACACAGGGCAGTTTATGAATAGCAATGTGGGTTACACTGGGAAAGTTCATGATACCAGGGTTTTTTTTGCTGATCGAGAGTCTACTTTCATGGACAGGTTGGGACACTGTTCCCACCCAATGACATTGTCATAAATGGAGTTTCTGTCCCCACTGTTATTCTGGGGACTCCATGTGCCCCCTTTGCCTTAGCTTATGAACCTGTACCCTGATTTCAGAGCCCCTACCAAAAGATGATTTAGTCAATTGTTTAATGACACTCTCAGCAGGTGTAGAATGGTTGTTGAATGTGCTTTTGGGAAATTGAAATCCCATTGGAGATGTCTATAGACCCATTTGGATTCCATCATCATCTATGCTGTCTGCATTACTGGAGCTTGCTGTGCTCTTCACAATCTTTGTGAAGCCAGAGGTGAGCCATTTCCCTATGAATGGACCTTTCACTGCAAGGGACCAGTGGATGGTACCCTCAGCCAAAAAGTGCACCTACTGCCACAGCTGGATGCACCCAGGGAATAGGAATCAGGGATGCTTTGTGGCCCTGCTACATTATGGACTTGCATGGTCCAATGGAAGAGGGGGGAATGTGCCTGTGGAGGATAGGGAAGGGGTTCACTGATTGTGGGGATTTTAGTGCTGGGAGAGGGGTTGATTGCCAGGCAATGTATTTATGAATGACATGGGCACTTTTAAATTATGGCGGGAGTTGTTTCACAGTATGGATTTATATAGATAACTGTAATGAGAAATAATGTTTACATACTAATTCCTAATTGTCCCTGATCATGTGTTCACCTTTATTTTAAATACACATTGTTGATGGGACACAGTGATGGCAATACATTTTCTTGATTAAATAAGTGTTCTCATGCATGCTTATCAATAAAAGTATAATATTCAGCTGTTACCTGGCAGGCCAGGTGCCATTATCACATCACACCATTAGTAACAACAGAACCTTAAAGACACAAACAAACAAAAACCCCCAACTGAACAAGTGCAAACAGATAAACCATGTACAAGATAGAAACCCCCTACTGTTCCATGTTCCCTGGCCCCCTATTCTTCTTTCCCCCATTTGCCACACATGATGCCCAGGGCAGGGGTGGAGGAATCCACAGATGCAGGGGTCAATATGGTGGGCTGAATGGGGCAAAGTTGCTCTGCTCAGCTGCTCATTGCATGGGTCACCCACCCATGGAGTATTCCAAGCTATTTCTGGACTGCATCATAGAGTACCGTGGGGGGGCACAGGCCATGGTTGATGCAGCAGGAGCTGGTACTCTTGCTGCCATTAGTAATATCAGCCACTCAAACAGTTTTCTGCAGAGCTCCCTTAGCTGCCATTCCTGTTCCAGAAACTGCAAGCAAGTGCCTGCTGCTGGATTGAAACCCTGCCCTCAAGCTGTGCAGCCAGCCTCAGCCTTTCCTCATGCCTATTGCCATGCCTTTGTCTAGCCGTAAGTCCCTCTGTCGCTTTGGAACTGGACCTGCTTGTTTGCCCCATCCAGAAGTTCACAGAAATGCTTCCTCTTGGAACAGTCCAGGATGGTACATTGGCTCAGGCTTCTGCTGCACTGTGGGTAAGGTGTGGAGGTACTGCAGCCAATAGGGATTTAGGGGCCTGGAATAGGACAAGACACAGAGGGATCTCACATAGATCAGTGCAGGAGCACAGAAACAATCCTTGTGGAATTTCCAGGATATAAAATGTTACTTTTCCAACCTGAACTTCAATATATTGTGAGAGGGATGCTTCAGACCACAGAAGCTCACTGGATACAGCCTGGTGCAGAGGCAAGGGTAAGTTTTTTTAAAAATTCAAAGCTGTTTTTTGCTTTCTAAAAATGCCAGAACTACTTGTGTTTGGGGGGAGGGGGGAAGAGAGACAGGGGCAGGACATAACTGTTCTTGTGGTGCCCAATTGGCAAAAGGAGATGTTATTCAAAGCTGCTGGTGGGAACCCTGCAAAATACGCAACTGAAGTATTCAAATATATAGTGACTGAACAGCACATCTATGAGTGGAGTGGACTGGTCAGCTACCCAAGTGACCCTGGAAAATACATCCTTCTCCAAAATGTGACTACCTATCTGAAGTTCCTGCTCCAGGAAAAGTTTGCAGCTATCAGCACTTGGGATTGGGTCAAAATGTTGAACAAAACTGGCCCCAAGACAGACCCCGTTTGATACCAGCTGCCAACTAGACATTGAGCCATTGATCACTACCCTTTGAGCCTGACAATCTAGCCAACTTTCTATCCACTTTATAGTCCATTCATCCAATCCATACTTTAACTTGCTGGCAAGAATTCTGTGGGAGATCATATCAAAGGCTTTGCTAAAGTCAAACTATATCACGACCACCACTTTCCCCATATCCACAGAGCCAGTTTTCTCATCATAGAAGGCAATCAGGCATGACTTGCCCTTGGTGAATCCATGTGGACTGTTCATGATCACCTTCCTCTCCTCCAAGTGCTTCAATGGATTCCTTGAGGACCTGCTCCATGATTTTTCCAGGGACTGAGGTGAGGCTGATTGGTCTGTAGTTCCCCAGATTCTTCTTCTTCCCTTTTTTAAAGATAGTCACTATATTTGCCTTTTTCCAATCGTCTGGGACCTCCCCCAATCGCCATGAGTTTCCAAAGATAATGGCCAATGGCTCTATAATCACATCAGCCAACTCCCTCAGCACCCTTGGATGCATTAGATCCGGTCCCATGGATTTGTGCATGTATAGCTTTTCTAAATAGTCCTTAACCTGTTCTTTCACCACTGAGGGCTGCTCACCTCCTCCCCATACTATGCTGCCCAGTGCAGCAGTCTGGGAGATAACCTTGTCTGTGAAGGGCGAGGCAAAAAAAGCATTGAGTACTTCAGCTTTTTCCACATCATCTGTCACTAGGTTGCCTCCCCCATTCAGTAAGGATCCCACACTTTCCCTGACCTTCTTGTTGCTAACATACCTGTAGAAACCCTTCTTGTTACCCTTCACATCCCTTGCTAGCTGCAATTCCAATTGTGCTTTGGCCTTCCTGATTACACCTCTGCATGCTCGAGCAATATTTTTATACTCCTTCCTAGTGATCTGTCCAGGTTTCCACTTCTCGTAAGCTTCCTTTATGTTTTTAAGCTCACCGAAGATTTCTCTGTTAAGCCAAGTTGGTCACCTTCCATATTTGCTGTTCTTTCTGCACATCGGGATGGTTTGCTCCTGCACCCTTAATAAGGCTTCTTTAAAATACAACCAGCTCTCCTCAACTCCTTTCCCCCCCATATTAGCCTCCCAGGGGATTCTGCCCATCAGTTCCCTGAGGGAGTCAAAGTCTGCTTTTCTGAAGTTCAGGGTCCATATTCTGATGCTCTCCTTTCTTCCTTTTGTCAGGATCCTGGACTTGACCATCTCTTTATCTTAGGCTGAAAGAGAAATGATTGCAGTCTTGTTAGCTGAAAACAGAGCTAGAGTGCTTTAGTTTGTTGACTGCTACTAATTTTTCCCCCCCACTTGAAAAGTTCAACAAGCATTTTGTTGGAATCTCTACAGTCTTTTGAGGATAAAGTATTCGTAGGGGGCTAGTTTTTTGCTGTATTGTGGCTGCCTATAGTGTTACTGATCTGATAACTTGATGCTGCAGAATAATGAAATGTATAGCAAGATCCATATGTTTTCAGCTGGAAAACTGAGAATCAGTTCCCATGGCAGCCTCTCCAGCTGTAATGTCACAATAGGCTGTCAGAGTGTTATGAATCCACTGTTTGCAACAGCTGGATTTTCTCCGCCTCCTTATTGTGAGCAAGAAAAATGCTAACAACAAGAGGTTGGCTGCCTTCTATTACTAACCCTTGATTAATGAATACTATAGCAGAGCATAAAAGAGGCCAAAAATAGACCATAAATTTAGTTACATGTCCCCTAAAGCCTAAACTTAAAGAGTTATTCATTTTGAAAAAAGTTTCATGACAAAGAGCTGTACATATAAATTGAGCTCCATGCAGATGAATCCTAATGTCTTTAGGCCAAATTTTTCACATGCATAAAGTCCTAACCATTTAAAAAATGCACCTGCCTATAAATAAAGGCCCCTTAAATTCTCAACCCTCTTTCCCCCCAAAAAATTCTGATGTGCAAGAAATTTCCTAACCTAGAAGGATAGGAGGAATAGTATGTTCTGGAGGGCTGGGGAAATTCTGTGCAACCCCACTGGCTTGAATCTACGTCTAAGTGTAAATGAGTGCAGAGTCCAGTCTATCAGTAGGAGTTTTGCACAATGACTGAGGGCAAAATAGATTTTTCTTGCCCAGTGTGCAGCAACAGCTCTGAAAGGAAATAGAATACTTTTCTATGTCAAGTAAATTGTGCAAAAAATATTAGCATCATTGCAGAAAATGGTAATACATCTTTAATTGAAGTGTTTTGATCAGTTTTGGCCACCATTCCTCAAGAATGATGTAATAAAGATTAAAAAAGGCCAAGAAAAGCACGGCAATGAGTGAAGTGATATTTATTTACAAAGTTAGATGGACACAATATAGCTTATTGTGATTGGAAAAGAGAAGAAGAGATGGACTTTTTATGAACATATTCTAATTGATGGAGAACAGTTAGAACTGATCTGAATTCTTCCATCAGATGTCACTTAGGACACAAACAAGAGTCCACTAGCCCTGTCTATCATGCAGTTTGCAGGAATGGCTAACTATAGCTTAACTTTTTATGAGGGTAGGTTGTTGGCGGATTAATAGTTCTGCAGGTTGGAGGTACAGCAGACTGCTTTTCATCTGGTCACTATCTTTTTACCTGTCTGGCTTTGCTGGCCCTACCAGGAGTTAAAACTCCTGCAGACATAGCTCTCAGGGTCATTGGAGCACATAAGCCTTCCCACGGCATTGAGGTCCAAGGAAGGAGAACCAATCAGTCCCTTCTTTTTAGCCTGTTACATAATAGAAGAATGAGACAATATTAAATATAATTAAAGAACAATGTTATATTTACAGTAAATAAAAGGAAATAATTCTTTATGCACTGTATAGTCAACATATATAATACACTCACACTTGTGGTCATTGAGATGAAGGGTGGTTTTATGACTAAATGATTGGGCTTGAGAAGACCTGTTTTCTATTCTTGTCTCTGTCATAGGGTCCCTATGATGGTGGGCAAGATGCTTAGCCTTTCTATGCCTCAGTTTCTTCGTCTGTAAATGGGTATAAATAATAATATCTACCTGTAAGAGCTGTTGTGAGGCTTAATTCACTATGTTAGTAAGTGTGTTGAGTGCCTCAGCTGGAAGATGCTAAAGAAAGGGAAAGTATTTTTATTAATGCTTTTCTCTGAGATTTCAGATGTCTTTAGCTGGTTGTGCAAAATCACTTGTCTCTGTTGAAAGTCATACTGTGGCCAACCAGATATTTTAAAATAGAAAGTCCCCCAATTACTCTGTAGAACCCCTAAGGAATTTATACATAAAGCAGGCCCTTTTCCTAAGGAATAGCCTTGTTAAACTATTTCACAAAGAGAAAGAAAGAGAAAGTGCTATTGACCAAAAAATGTAGTGAAATGTTTGATTATACTCGTGGTTTGTTCAAAAGTGTTCGAGACCAAGTAATCAAACTTGGCCAAATTTATTGTCTAAAGACAAAATATTACAATACAAAAAGGAGACATACATACACTCCTTCTGGGAAGCAATTCTTATCTCGAAACGTTTACCTTAAACAGGTGTGCTTCAAAGGTACTACCATCCACATTAATAGGTATGTGCTACTAGGTTTAACATATGCACTGTTATATATATATATATATATATATATATATATATATATATATATATACACACATACACACACATCTCTCTCTCTCTCTCATGTATCAATGTGTATACACATACACAGACATGAGAGAGATGTGCATGCATGCATTTTCTAGTGCTAATAATTTTGATTTAGCTGTTAAACAAGTGTGTCAGTCTCTTGGAACTGGAGATTAGCCATGCCTCAGTGTTCTGCTTCATAATGCAATGAGAAAGTAATTAAGCAAATTAAAAATGTCAGTATCTTTATCAACAAACATCATGTACATGTGTAACTCACCATAATTTACATAGTACCTTTCAGCCAGAGAACTTACATATTTTACATACAGAAATCACTGCAGCCACTTCAGGACTCCATCCTCCAGTGCTGGAAAAGAGACATAAGCAACATGTAAATTCAAACTGTAAAGTGACTCAGACTTATATATGTAAACAGTGGGCTAAATTCAGCAATATGTGGATTGGGGAAAGTTATATGCACTGCATTTCTCCATTATTTCTCAATCACAGAGAAGTATAATCTGGATATAATTGTACCCAGTCCATACATGCTCTTCAATACTTCTTAAAAAAAAATAATCACAGAATACATATAGTTCAGAAATTTACTACACCTAACGATATACATTGCAGCATGTCTTGTAGCAGGCTGCCGAATTCTATGAAATGCATGTCACCTGCTGGTTTGTGGGCAGTGGCATACCCCACGTAGCTGTGACAAGCCACAGCCTAACAGCTGGTGTACGGTGTGCTTTTCACTTCACTGACAGCCATGCCATATATGACACAGTGCTGCGATCCCTTTGCACATTACGGTTCCCATTCCATTATGTTCTTGCCAACAAAGTGCTTTGAAACAGTTAATAAAATGGAGAACATGATCAACATTGTGCTTGTCACAGACGTCAACATTACATTTTGGAGTCAGTGTAATTTATTCATTGCTTTGTTTTCTCCAAGTCCACCAGGGAGTATGTAAAATCCACATGAGTTTGCAGTTAGAGCTCTGATTTATTGTACCTGAAAGTTGTACAGAAACCGTGATGGTGATGCATCTTCTATTTGTCTACACATCTTTTCAAGTACAAGAATGCAAGTTATTCCTCACTTATAATATAAGACCTTGCAAGGGGGCTGTGAACTTATAAGGGATGCCATTCCTCTGGGATCAGAAGCCTCCAGCTGGATGCTTAGCCACTCACTGCACCTGAGCAGAGAGCTGGAACTTAATTAGCTGATCCTTATAGGAGAGAGCAGCAGCAAATGGAGGGTTAAGACTGCAACACCTTCCAGAAAGCTGAGGGCTGTGCTCCCAATGGACTGCTACTGGAGCCACTGCAGAAAGGAAGTGATCCAGAAACCAAATGGATAGAAGGGAAACTGTGGAATCCTTGATTACTGAGTCTCTGAGGTAAGAGCCAGGAATTTTGGGTTGCTGAAGGTATCAGTGTGAGGGAAAAACTTGGGGAAGAGACTACCCAGTATGCTTTGAGATAAGAATCTGTGAGGTCTGATTTGTTAAGAAGGGTTAAAATAACAGCTAACCCAGCTGGCAACTGCTTCCCTGGATTCTTTGGAGAGATTTCAGACAGAATTCTCCAGGGAGTGAAGCAGCTCCCCAGGAGTGAAACCTGGCCCAGTAAGAGGGGGGTGCAATGCAATAGCTCCCAATGCTTCACAGGAGCATACTCACCCTTGGGGTATCCCCTTACACCTGTGTGTAATGTTGCCAGTATCCTCAGCTCCAGTGCCCACTACAGGGCATCTGCCTTTTGCTGGGTCTTCCATGGCTTGGCCCTCCAGCCAAATCAAAGTTCAAACACCTTCCAGGCTATTGTGAACAAGTCCAAATGAATCTGAATAATACTTCTGCCCCCTTGGGTTACCAAAGTCTTCTGTTTCTAGTTACAAATGCTATCTCAGGGCTCCCACCAACAGAAGTTTACTCTGTTCCCTCTGGGGTTCTCACCCCAGGAGAATCTTGCCTCCTCTGCAGTCTGCCCCTATGTCTTGCTCCCTTCCCAGGGCCCTCCTGTTCCCATAGCCTTCCTCAGTCTGCCTTCCCAGAGGGAGGGAACTCCCAGGGTTTTCTTATAAGGCCTAGGTCTGCCTCTTCTGGCCACAAGACAACTAGTTAATTAGGTGCACAACATGACTAATTAGGGTACTTTTTCTTTGCCTTGCAGGTGACACGGGTTAAACCACATCACAGACCTTTTGGGAATAGACTATTTTCCTGCTTGCTTTTACAGTTCCTGGCACACAGTGGGCTACATAAATTATGAATATTATTTTATTATTTCTTAAAAAGTAACTTGTAATTTACATTCATCAGATTGTCTCCAGATTTATCTATTTCAAACAGTAGACTAGGAATAATATAACATTTAATTTTGCTTCAAACATACATCTCCCAAAGCCACATCACCATTTGGAGATCTGGCACTGGATGTGTAGAAGATGTGCAGATCTGGAGATCCATGTGGATTTAGAATGCCAACCTTTCAATACATGGAACCATGTATTGCCCTCAGTCTGCATATGGTCCATAGAGCATACATTTTTCCACAACAGAGAATGTAGTAAAGCTCTTCAGGGCAAGGACCTCATGTTTTATGTGTTCTGTAAAATACCTACTATTACTTTTGAATGCTGTAAAAAGAATTATGATGATTAATTCAGAAGCTGCAGTCATCCCCTTAAATGTTCACTATGATGCTGATGCTTCTCCCTGCTATTCAGGAAGAAAGTGCTAATGAAAGACATAGTATGGCTGGGTCAAGGGGAGTGATGGTTATACAGGCTGCTCCCCACATTCTATATTGTAATTTAATTAAAAAATGAATAATGAAAAAATCTGCATAGTCTATAGGCCCTGTGGGAAAATGGAGAGGGTGATGGGGCTGGAGGGAGGAGTTGCACTAAGTGGCATGCTCTATCTCAACATCTGAGTGAAGCTTGCAGTAAAATGTGTGGCAAGGTAATGCTGCGTGAACCAGCATTAACCTCTGCTGTGAACACTGCCCCTTACCAAATCAAAGAATGCCACTGGAGCCCAGCAGCTAGTGGTGGCACGGTTTTGCTGCTATAGTTAGTGGGAGCATGGAAGGAGAGAAACATGCACTGAGTTCCTGCATGTAGTTGGCTGAGATCTGTGGCTATGTGGGTTTGGGTACCTGGGCTTCCCTCGCCCTATGTTGCAGCTCTTGGCCCTGTCTCCTGCCAGTGCCACACCTCTGCTAGTCCTGTGGATCAGGAGGAAAACCCACAAACTCCATGATTCTTACAGAGCCCCAGAGTCTTCATAATAGTTTGTTCCCAGCTGTGAATTTTTTTGTGCAGGAGAAGACCATATAGGCCTATAACTTTCAGATATATGCTGTGCAGACCTTTTGGTGGAATTGGGGTCTAATAGTTTGATTTTAACTATGTGACGCTCACTGGGTCATCTGAAAAGTGTGTAATTGTATGCATGGTAGGGGCTCTTTGCAGCTTAACCACCAAACATGTGATGGGCATGTGTTACAAAGTGTCTAGATTAGATTTACATGCTTGCTGTATTTGGGAAGAAAGGGGGACTTGTGCCAGAAAGGGCATTTCAACCCAAATTGCATAAACTGAGCATTGAGTGCTACAATCTAAAATCACAAATCTAGAGACATTTTCATAAGATACTACTGATACTGAAAGCTGTAACTTCGTCCCTGATCCCTTCTGTGCCATTACTTGAAAACTATGATGCCCTCACATCACCCAGATTGCAAGAGACTGGACATAAATTACTAATGTAAAGAAATGTCAGAATGGATTATGGTATCCAACTCTTGAGGATGTAGCATTACCAAGATTTGATGGCTTTTATCTATATCCAGATCATGATGAAGCTCAGGTTCCCCCATAGTTTGACCATTTGGAGCTTGATTTTACTTTCACTAACACCGGTGTAATTCCAGTGACTTCTGTGAAATTACTCCTGATCCTCAGCAGTGTGAGGTCAGAATCAAGCCTATAATATTTATACATTAGAAGTATTTGTTATGAACCTGTCAAATGTGTTTAGATGGGATTGTGATGCTGACAGACCAGCTCAGATCAGAGCAATAGGCCAGTTCACTTTTGTGTGAATAAAAAAAAATGTGTACTAATTCACTCGAGTGTTAATTTAGTTCAAAGGAAATGTGAATGATATTGCCTTCACTTCTCTAGAACTTGTTGATTGCTATTGGATTACATTATGTATACCCTTTAATTAGATAACCCTAGACCAGTGTGTGTTAGTGCTAAGATGAGAAGATGTTTGATGTGTAAACTGCATGAAAACTAATGAAATGTTACTTGTATTGTTTTCACTTATCTATGCCTATTATAATGTAATGGCAGGCATTTGCATTATGTATATCACTGAACTATATTACCTGTGAATGAAAAGGAAGTAGAATGCTAACTTCAAGGCAAGGATCATTGTGTTCAACAATGGAAATTCAAAGGTTCAATCTGTATTCAATATGATTCAATCAAAGATTCAATCTGCATCAAGCTTTTAATACGGTCTCCCACAGTATTCCTGCCAGCAAGTTAAAGAAGTATGGATTGGATGAATGGACTATAAGGTGGATAGAAAGCTGGCTAGATCATTGGGTTCAATGGATAGTGATCAATGGCTCCATGTCTAGTTGGCAGCCGGTATCAAGCAGAGTGTCCCAAGGGTCGGTCCTGGGGCCGGTTTTGTTCAATATCTTCATTAATAATTTGGAGGATGGCATGGATTGCACCCTCAGCAAATTTGCAGATGACACTAAACTGGGAGGAGTGGTAGATACGCTGGAGGGTAGGGATAGGATACAGAGGGACCTAGACAAATTAGAGAATTGGGCCAAAAGAAATCTGATGTTCAACAAGGACAAGTGAAGAGTTCTGCACTTAGGACGGAAGAATCCCATCCACTGCTACAGACTAGGGACTGAGTGGCTATGCAGCAGTTCTGCAGAAAAGGACCTAGAGGTTACAGTGAACGAGAAGCTGGCTATGAGTCACCAGTGTGCCCTTGTTGCCAAGAAGGCTAATGGCATTTTGGGCTGTATAAGTAGGAGCATTGCCAGCAGATTGAGAGACATGATCATTCCCCTTATTCAACATTGGTGAGGCCTCATCTGGAGTACTGTGTCCAGTTTTGGGCCCCACACTACAAGAAATATGTGGAAAAATTGGAAAGAGTCCAGCGAAGGGCAGCAAAAATTATTAGTGGGCTGAAGCACATGACTTATGAGGAGAGGCTGAGGGAACTGGGATTGTTTAGTCTGCAGAAGAGAAGAATGAGGGGGGATTTGATAGCTGCTTTCAACTATCTGAAAGAGGTTCCAAAGAGGATGGATCTAGATTGTTCTCAGTGGTGGCAGATGACAGAACAAGGAGTAATGGTCTCAAGTTGCAGTGGGGGAGGTTTAGGTTGGATATTAGGAAAAAAAATTTCACTAGGAGGGTGGTGAAGCACTGGAATGGGTTACCTAGGGAGGTGGTGGAATCTCCTTCCTTAGAGGTTTTAAAGATCAGGCTTGACAAAGCCCTGGCTGAGATGATTTAGTTGTGGATTGGTCCTGCTTTGAGCAGGGGGTTGGACTAGATGACCTCCTGAGGTCCCTTCCAACCCTGATAGTCTATGATTCTATGATTCATTCCTCACTCACAGCCAACAAAGGCCTATGTGGGTACAGAAACTGTCAGCTTGCTCTCTCTGTAAAGGAGCTATAAATATGGATTCAAAAAAAGATCCAGCATTTCTGTACTATTTGGACCCTCACAGGGAAGTGGGTATCTCTGTCTTGCATCTGGCCCAAAGTTATTTTGGATAACCCTGAGAGACTTATGGAAAACTAGTAGATTACTACATCTCTGCTATCATTTTGGACTTACGAACGTAGAGTCACCTGTTAATGTATTTTACCTGTTTTAACCTCTCAGTAACTCTATCTTCTTTTTATGAGCTAACAAATCTTTAGTTAGTTTACTAGAGAAATTGGCTGCCAGCATTGTCTTTGGTGTAATATTGATCTTATCCATTGACCTGGGGTAAGTGACTGATCTTTTGGGATTGGGAGTAATCTAATGTGATGTGATATTTGGTATAGAGACCAGTATCACAAAGTCCAGTTTGTCTGGGAGGCAAGGTAGGCTGGAGAGCCTAAGGGGACTGTTTGTGACGCCATGGTAAGACTAACATCGTGTTCCAGGAGTGCACATTTTTTACTGGCTTGGTGAAATCTAATGATTGAATATACCACCAGTTTGGGGTGTCTACCCTGTTTTCTGACAGTCTCACCTGAGATTGGCACTCACAGTTGTGAGCCACTTCAGACGGCGTGACAGGGATATTAAATGTTGTTAACCTGCACTGGTATTGCCCATCTGAACCATGTTGATGAACATGATCTGAAGTCTAGCCCAGGATCAGTGCATAGTTCCAAATACCCTTAAACACAATGCAATATTTTGTATTAGGAGAACAGAAATATACTTGGGGCCACATTCTCTAGCCTCCTATGCTCCCTTTTCCCTGGTCATCTGGGGAAGGTGGAGCTATATGCCACTCCGTACACAGGCTATGCCTAAAGGTACAACCTATGTATTTCTCTAGAACACTAACTTTACAGAGTTCAACCTTGGAAGGACATTTTCACTTTGTTGATCTTGAATATTTTTGACATAAGTCTAGCATTTATTTTGTAGACATGATGATAGGTCTGGCAGATATTTTTCTTTTATGATCCACATGGTATCAAGGCTTATTCTTAATTATATGGGTGGTCCTGAGAATTGAAAAATAAAGACAAAGAAAGCAGTACTGTAAGAGAATGTGGTAATCCAGGCTAGAAATTGTTTCCTTCTGCTAAATAGATTGATATTTGCTCAGAATACACGATGCATGGTTATTTTGTGAAAGATTCAATGAAGAATGCAATAGGCAAAAGATTAAAAATTAATTTTACGTCTGTTTGTTGCACAATGAAAATACATGCAAACCTCTGAGCATTATACTGGGAAATGAAGAATTGTTTCTTTAAACAATAATTTAAATAGAGAGGAAGAAAGTTTACACGTTTGCTATTGCTGAGCAATTGTTTCATAGGGAAAAAATCATGGAAGCAGCTCTGACTTTTTAGTTCCTCCCATCAATATCCTCATTTCAGAAGTGCAAGAATACTCGCTGAGAACTGTGAACCTCCCACTGAGGTCAATAGTTCTGTGCATAGAGAGATGGCAGGATTCGTCTTTAGAAATACACCAAAAACATCTGTGGCATCCAAAGTTTCTTTGTTTTTAACTGATGATCAATGTGTGGAATTTCACAGATGTGTTTCTGGAAATCTGAATTATCTTCCATAACTGATTATCTGCACATGCTGGGATCCTTATCACTAATTGGAGTGGTCTATATTGCTGATATGGTTACTTCAGTGTGCATCATGATGGTGCTTTGGTTACCCATACCTGAGTGTCTTGTGACAGAGTAGATTATCTAAATTAGGGAATATCACCCGCAGCAAATGTATTTTGTTCGCTAATTGACAACTCACCTGCAACAGAAAACACTGTAGCTATACAACAAAATGTTGGTATTCTTAGGTTATAAGAAACTTTATTTTTAACGTCTACCTTTGTTTTACTATAAACTGAGTGTGTTTATTAAAGAGAGACTTTTTCACTTTCCCCAAGAAATAGGGAAAAAAATAAATCCAACAAACAACATGCAGAGATATACTGTGACCTTTTAAATGCAATCTGTCAATTTTTTCTCTTTGCTTCTCTCATTGAGAAGCACCAGACTAGAGGAATTTTTTTTTCTCCAAGATCTGGATTCGCTAAAGGCTTACACACTTCATAGTTTGTGTGAGCTGGACTCACAGCACACAACAGGGGCTCCTTGTGCTCTCCATTCCTACACAGACTTCCTGTGTGCCACCTTGCCATCCACATCTCTTTCAGGGATTCCTTGCAACCCCCTTCCTTCCCCTCATGCCAAGGGCTCTGTTTATCCTGTGGTAACAATTGGAGCCTGGAAGGCCTATCTCACTTGTGAGCTGTTGTATTGATATCAAGGGCCAAAAGAGTTAAAGGTGTTTAAACTTTCACAGTCCAATATTAAATCAGATACAAAGGTTCAGAATTTTTTACAGAGACCCTGGTTCCTTGGCAGACAGCCAGAAGCTTTCATTCTTAAGTTGGAAGTTTATTGATCAAATACAAGAAATCAAAACAAGCACTTACACTCACAGTGAAATTGAGTAATTATGCAAAGCAAACTTAATTAAAACCTATTAAAGTCTCTCGCCTTTAGGAGGCAAAATATCAGTCTTTTTATTTTCATGAACAACCTTTCTTTGATGAGAAGGAAAGGGTTAATTTTACTCTCAGTTCTGATATGTGAGATGTATTCACTTCTGTTTTTAACAGGCACAAGGTGGAGGAGAGACCGGACAGAACAGTTGGGGAGAAATATGGCTTTGGTGGTGACCTTAGAACACTGGACGGCAGGTCAGTCACAGCCTGTTGCTTGGACCCAGCCTCACGTTCCAATCAGGGATATTGTTTGGTTGGGTCCTTTCTCCTCAGACAGGGTAGAGCTGAATGGGCTGTTTCATCTCGCTGTGGTAATGCGTGCAGTTGATTTTTGGATCCATTGAAAAGCTGAGGGAGTGAGAGATAGGATAGGAGGAAAAAATAGTGTGGCAGAAAGCTACGCAAAAAGGAAGGGACACAGACCCAGATCTTATTGCAGTACTGCCAATTAGGTATCCCCACAGATGGGCTGAGGCCTGGATGTCATGATGATATGATGACTTTCAGACTAACAGGTGAAAACGAAGTTCCTTGACCAAGAACAAGGCCTGCTGGCCTTCCTCTTGGGAAGAAAATTTTTCAGATACACAAATGAAGACACCTGGTTGGCACCATCACTTCAGTGGAGACTCCAGCTGTGGACATGTGTGATCCTGCTTTGTTTCTGCTTTCCATCTGATCTGCTCCTAAGTACAACTGTACTACCACATGGCACCAGGATAGGTATGTTCTCAACACAGTCCTTGAGTTATATCAGCAAAGCCCTTTTGTTTAGATGAATGCATTCTTCACATGTAACAGTCTGAGTTGGACTTTTGTTATCTTTTTTCCCATCAACATTTGGTACGGATGACTAAATCATTGTACAAACTTCCATACACTTTCCCACAGTTAGGCGCTCAGCTGAATTAGGCCTTCTAGGCCCCAATTATCACAATGTTCCCTCCTTCTCCTCCATGCCAGGGACACTATGTGTCCCCCATTACCTCCTCTGCTATATGCCAGGTGTTTTGTCCCCTATGCCTCCCTCCTCCCATATCACAATTGTCCATTTCCCCCCCCTTGCCTATGCCAGAGGTTCTCTGTGTCCTCCATTCCTCCTTTCCCCTTACTATGGTCTTCCATTCTTGCCCCCATTTTCCCTTGCCTCCCATGCTAGAGATTTCCCTTGTGACTAATCCCTTTTTAGCCTACCCATGTCTAGAGGGTCACACATTTCATTGTGTCTCTAGGTTGAGCTCACTGCATGCATAGTGGTTCCTTGCATCCCTCCATTTCCACCCCACATCCCTCCCATTCCCTTCCATCCCCCTTTATTTCAGGTATACGTGTAAATACACAAATAGTTAAGTTTGTAGAACTTGTAATTTGTTAAATGATTTCTAGCTCTCTGGGAGATAAATCATTCTCAGTGTCAACACTTTAAACTCCATTGGGATGATGGGCAGAGTTGAGATGAGGGTGTTATAGCAGAAGAGTTAATAGCTGTCACCAGCTGGTTTTTTAATCTATAGACAATTAGAATCCTCATTAAAAGCTGGGTCTGCTAACCAGATGCAAGGAGCTCTGTGTGTACCTGACTTTTTCTGACATTCACATAAATCAGTAGTGTTCTGCCCATTGATGCATAGAACATTCCCCCAAATTTTGAAATTGATCGGATACAGCATTAAAGAGTTATTATGTTACATCCAAACAGATAGACAAAAAGAGAGAAATGACCCCAAGTTGAGTGTAGGGCTTTGCTTAAGGATTGGCCAGTCATGAGGCATGAATGTGCTTTTAACTGTCCAGGGTCCTGAAATACACCAAACAGCTTTTCTTTATTTGACACATACTCTTCCATGATTCTGGCTTTTCCTTTCACATCACAGAAACATTCCTTAGGCATCACTAGAATTTGAACCCCCAAATTCCGGAATTTTAGCCATCTACTAAACTGTGGCACTACATATTGAGCTGGTAAGAAATCTTTTGGAGGAAAATGACAAAAAGAAACGGAATAGTGCTGTAAAGTCAGCTTGTTTTTGTTAATCTAGTTTGCTATTTTCTTTAACATACTTGACCTTGATCCAGTGAAAACTCTCCAGGGATAGTTTTTACATGCTAAGAGCCAGATTCTTATCCCACAGCACTGTGAATCAGGTGTAATTCCATTGAAATCAAGTTACACTAAGGTAAAACAGGTGTAAGTGGGATCAGAATCAGGCCCAATATCTAAGCTGCACAGTTTGTGGCAAGGAGATTCTTGTACAGTACAGAAACTTTCCAGAAAGAGATTAATTGTTTACAGCAATCTAATAAGTTAAATTAATAATAATACTACTATTGTGTATCCAGTGCCAGATATATGCAGAGTGCATTACAGACAGATATTAAAAGACATAAAATGAGATTCTCACTCTTGCCTGAGCCTCCTGTCTGCCATGTAAAGGGGCTGGGGTGATGTAAAGGGGCTCTAAAAGCCCTGGATCCGGCCCAGGGAGACCCTCTCTAGCACTGAAGCTGAGGGTGAAGAAGACAACTACAGGCTGACTCTCAGGGACACCCTTATAAGTCCTGGCATAGGGTGTGTGTGTCTGGGGTGAGGCATGTTAGGGGGCAGAGGGGGATGGAGTTGTAGTGCGTACGTCTTGTGGAGATTGTATGGTACTGCTGCCCCAGGCAGCTGGGGAAGGCTGCCATAGGCAGTGCTCTAGAGTTTGTTATGCCATGAGCTTCTCCAGCCCCTACAGCAGCCTACAGCTGGGAAGGTGTTATGGTGGCTTAAAGCCACTTTAGCTCCCATTTCCCCTGGCCTGAGTCCTGTGCTGCACCTCTTAGAGATACAGAACAGAATCTCAGCCAGGGTCTCTACCCTAAGCAATTTACATCTAGGGGCTCCATCCTGTAAACACATGCTACAGAAGGATAGTATTTTTTGCCATGAGTAGCATCATTAATTTCAGTGGAACTATTCACAGCAATAAGCATTAACTTCTGAATGTAATGCTTGCTGGATCGATCCCTAAATGAATTAATTATGCAACATAACACATAGCTGCTAAGAAGATGGGTACTGCAGGGAGATGAATACGAATAAAGATGTGAGGTTACTCTTTATTGCACTGTATATAGTGGGTTTGATTCTCAGTAACTCTGACACCATTGTGGTAGCATGAAAGGGCCTTTGAGTGGGTATAAATGGACCTCTTAGAATACCTGTACAGAGAGGGCTACTCAGCCAATTTAGAACTGGTGTAAGGGCTTTACACCAGACCTGCTCCAAATCCTAGGCATGGGGGAGGGGAGTGGATCAGTGGCATATCACAAGTGTGACCAGAGTGCACTTCACTGTGCTTATTCTCTGGCCAGAGTGTAAATTAAGAGTCCTGCAGCAGCTCTAATTCACACAAGGGCCCTGCATGGCCCCAGAATATGCGGAGAGCAAAAGTGGCTTAAAGCTGCCCTTGCCCCCAACTGCATCCCTGTTACTGAGAATCTGGTCTCTGATGTTAGCTCCCTTACTCATTTTGTTTTGGTTAAGTTTGGTTAAGTTAAGAGAGAGATTTGAGGAGGAATTTGAAGACTGGGCAATGTGAGGTCATGCCAGTTATGTGGGGAGTACAGAGTAAACTTTTTTTAAATAGTTTTTTTTTTCCTCTGTAGCAATGTCATGTGTCTCCTTTCCTCTTTTTCCATTTCAGGTTTTTATTTTTTAGTCATTTCATTTTGGATTTTCACAACATGAAACAGCTCAGTGGGATATCAGCAGAAGGTCTAGATGGATTACAGCTTTTCCATGACCAGAGAGAGCAGTTACAGCAAACGTGACATATGGAACAATCTTCTCAATCAGAGATGCCAGATTTCAGAAGGCAATTTTATATTTAGTCTTCATATTTGAAAAATGGGCAGATCATCTAATAGCAGTAGCATGATGTCTTAAAGACTGATATGTACTTTAAATCTAATCATGTCTGGTTTTCTCAATGCATTAAAGAAATGGCAGCATTTTATATAGAAATCAACTGTTATTTCCTGCAGCAAAAAACATTTCAGTATTCTTCTTCCCAAATTACCCTTTAGGATCTAAGTATGAATAAGCAATATTTATTCACCTGCACCACTGCAAATTTCCATATGTTACATCACAACAGTGTCTAAATCACTCATGCCATATTGTTAATGAATAGTAAAATGACACTTAGGATTGTAATGCCAACCCTGTAAGGCATTGAGTGTCAACTCCCACTGCCTCTAATGGAAGTTAAGGGCACTCAGCACCTCTTCCTATTAGGCCTTAAATGAAAATACAGTTTTAAACCCAACCAACTTGTTGAGCTATTGCTATGGGGCCCAATCCTATATACTCTTATGCAAGTAGTAAGATGGATCCTGCACTACTTGAAATTTTTAAAAGACAATGTAGGTAGTAAGCAGTACTAAGACTGCTGCATTTATAAGAGGTGCAACAGCTTGAGGCACTATGCTTCAAGACACAAGCTTGCTCTTTCCTTAGAAATCCATATCACTAAAGGGTGAAAAGTCTCATATTTACATATGAGGACTGTTAAGTTCCTATGCAACAGCTGCATAGGCTGTGAGAGGTGATTTCATTGTGCTAAATTCATCCATGGTGTAACCCCCTTAATTTTAGTGAAGTTACATCCAGGTATCAATTTGGTCCCCTAAGTAGAAATCACAGTTCTGAGGCACTGAAATAATTCAGCAAGATTTGTCTGCTCATAACATGGTAACTAATTGCAAAGAAGTTATATGACATCATGTGGTTCAGTATCTGATTGTATTTTTAAATGAACCTTATTGATTTGCCACAAGTCTCTTAAACCATATGGCTGGTAGCAAGACAAATGTTTATATAGAGTTTGCAGATGCTGTTTGGGAAGTGCATTTACAACAGTGAGAGTCAGGAGACAGGAATGTGGTATTATAAAATTAGAGTTTTTAAGATACTGTAAGTCAAAAATATATAGGCACTTCCCTGAGGTCAGTTTTACTAAAACATGAATATGAACATATGAAAATCCCTCTTCATAAGATAATACTGACAATCAGGGTCCAGATGTCTCAGGAGTTTGGTAATGGAGTACATGAAATATTCACCTCTAGGCTACAGATTTAAATCCAGCCCCAGCTGGCAGCAATTGAAAGCTGTTGGTTTTCCAGTAGCCTCTGTAAAATGAGTTTGGTGATCTCAGTCCAGTTCTCAGAGGACAGATGTCCACAGCACAGAATCCACCACAGCAACTGCTGGCAGTCATAACAGAAAGGTGAAGTAGTAAAGGGGCTATGGAGACTGAGATAGCTAAAGGTGGTACTTCTAGTTCACAGGTGTGAGAGTGAAGCTTGCTGGGTTGTTCTGTGGGGGAAATAAAGGCTTTAATCTCCAGGGGTGTCAAGATGGCATCTTTCATGAGTGCTAGAGAGTAAAAGGTAACAGCACAAAAGTTCATTTAAAAACTTTTGCATGGCATCATTAGTCCTTTAGTGATGTGTGGACATTGGGTTTGGAATTCTTCTCAACAGCTTGCCTAAGCAAGGACATACCTGAATCATCAAAAGTTTCTTATTCATGGTCAAGTGAACGCGTTTGTACAGCACAGATGTAAAACCTAATTTGAGTTTTGTTTCCATTCAGTTTGCTGAAGTAATGTCAACAGAAATCCCAAAGCCTCTTCAGAATGCAGCGGGATTCGCTTTCCCAGGAAATACTCCCTGCTTCTGGTGTCATCACTGCACTCATGTTAAATTCAAGTCTGACTGAACAGGCTCATTATCATTCTCTCCATGTCTTCCCTCACAGCAACCTCCTCTCCTCTTGTTCAACACACCACAAACTGCAGGGGACTTGAGATTAGGGAAAAGAAAGGAAGTCAACGGCCTAACTCCTTGAAAACTTGCTGCGCTACTTTAAACTAGTTTCTTAAGTCTCATTTTAGTGGCTTTCCCCCCAGACAAACAAAAGAAACTTAAAGAGGTGCCACACTACTGGTTTTTCTTTCTTCTTGTTCAGTGGTGGACAAAGATTCGGGCATTTACAAATGCTTCTGAATTTTTTTTTTAAAAACAAAATTCAGGTTCTGTTACTAGCCAGAACCACAGTTTGCAGGAGGAGAAAGTTTGGCCGCCACACTCTTCATTAAACTTTGTTTTTTTACAACAGGGATTTCATGTTATCACTTACCCAGGTCTAACCCCGTGCGCAGTAACCAGGGCAGCTTCAGCAGGGCAGCCGCAGAGGGGAATCGTTCAACAACAGAGATGGGGCCAAATGAACAATTTCCAGCTTGGCTCAGGTTTGAATTGGGAACCTCTCTCCTGGCAATGGAGGGCATAGGTGCAGGAACTAGGGGTGCTGTCACACCCCCTGGCTTGAAGTGCTTTCCACCATCAGGGTTTACAGTTTGGTTCAATAGCTCTCAGTACCCCCACTATACGGATTGTTCCTGTACCCCTGATGGAGGGAGTGGGGGTCTGATCCAGCCCCTGGCAGAGCCAGGCCCCTAATGATTGAAATCTACCATGCAGATCTAGATTGCTGAGACACTCACGCCCTGGAAGTTTGAAGGCTTCAGGAAGCCAGCTGGTCCCCCTCCCTATTCACCCCCATTTCTTTTCAGATTATGACTGTTCCGTACCAACAAGGGGTCGGTCTCCACTGTCAAAGAAAGGGGACAGCGCAGGGTTAACCTCGCGCATGGAGGGACTCCGATCGTTTTCAACCCCTCTGTGGGAGAGTCCAACACAAATATTGTGATTTTAGCTCAAGATCCAGCCACTCCTTCCTGGAGGTGAGTGGGGCCCACCTATCTTTGGCTGGATGTCAAAGGATTGTCACCTGGAGCAGGGAGAGAGGAGGAAGGATGCAGAATTAGCAGGCGAACAGCAGGTGTCTAGTAACTGCGACAGAAAATACAGCCCAAGAGTCCCCGTCTCCCCACCCCGGGGCCCCTCAGGGCGCTGAAGGGCAAAGGAACACACAGCTCCCATCGAGTTCTGCTCACCTCCTCTTCCCACAGGGCTACTCAAGAGCCAGCTGAACCTCACCGCCTGGCTCTGGCTTCGATTTGTCCGGTGCCAGCGCTTTGTAGGTATCTTAAAGGGGGCGGACAGGGGAAGGGTCCTGGATGGAATGTGCTCTGTCATGTTGCCCCTGCTGTGAGGTTCCCACCTAGCACACTGGGCTGGAGGATGCACGATAAAGCCCACCCGTTTGCTGCAAGGACTCCCAACGCTGCTCTCGCTCCTGCCATGTGCTGCTGCTGCTAGTAGCTAGTCAAGCGTGTCTCCGGCTGCAAACTCCACCAAACAACACACTGCAGCCTCCTCCTCCTCCTCCTCCTCCAGGGAAAGAATCCAGTAAGTATTCACCGAGAGCCCTCCCCGCTCCACCCGGAGCACCCTGCGATCAGAGCTCCTGGGCTCTCCTCACAAAGGGAGTCGATTTCCCTTTGCCTTGCTGGCTCCCGTTCGAACTCACCGAGCCGCTGCCCCAGCCGGGCAGAGAAGGAGCTCCCCGGGATTCCCACCAAAGCCATAGAGCGCTCTCCTCCTCCTCCTGGCTGCCTCGCCTTGGCCGCTCGACGAGCCGCTGCTGCATTCAGATGGGATGGTCTCCCCCACCCTCCCACGAGCCATGCTGCTGCAGCTTCCCACATCAGCGGGATGACTTCTCTGTTTGCTACTAGTGCCTGGCGCAGAGCTGGGCTGGTTCTTGGCGGTGCTGAGGTTGGAGGGAGTGGAGTGGGGGCGGGGGTCTGTGTGTGTGTGCGCTTCCTTCTCAACAGACGCAGCAGCTAGGAGGGAACAAGGCTGGCTGTTTTTCCTTGCCACCCTCAGGTCTGCGTCTCGCTAGCCTGTGATACACTCACGTGTACACCAGTCAAATGTGTAATGCTGCAGTGGGCAGCCCACCACCACTACCGCTACAGCTCCAAATGGACTGGGCGAGCCAGCTGCTGAAGGACCCCGCTCGGGAGCGAACAACACCTCGGCTCTGACGCCCCATCTCAGTGCAGCCCCTGTATTTCCTCTTTCACTCAGACCCCCTCTCACTTTATCCCCCCTCCCCAATCTGGGTGTTCCCCTCCCCCACTTTACTCTCCAACCCTAAAACCTCCATTCCCTCTTTCCACCTTCCCTCTTGTATTGTATGTTTCTTTGCTTGGCAACCACCAGTTTCCCTCAGTCAAACGGCGCAGACTGCCCATCATTTGAAATTAATTTGTTTGACTGCAGCACCGAGACAGGAAGGTTGGGAAATTTATTTAATTCATTTCCCTCCCAGTGCAAAAGGAAGCGATGAAATTTCCAATCGAGACTCCAAGGAAACAGGTGAACTGGGATCCTCAAGGTTGGTGTTCCTGACTTTATGATTCTTGCTGGTATTATTATTCCTCCTGCGTGTGATTGGGAGGAAAGTGTTTGGCTCGGAATTGGAGTAGATGCTTCTTTACAGCCTGCTCCCCATGTGCACTGCTCAGTCTGTCTCATTTAGTCTTACCGGTGTCTTGAAGCTCGGAAATGTTACTAGGATCTGGGGGAAGGAGAAGCGAGACAAACCTTTTTTTCCCGATGTGACCTATTCCCCCTCCCCCCAGTATTTTAGTATTTCCATTTCAAACTTGTCTGGGATAGCTGGGTTCACCGCATTGGTGCATTGTTTGTTTTATTTTATGCGTGGCTCCTTTGTTGTTTCTGGTGATCATTGTCTCTAGTACATGGGTGGTGTAGGGGTGGACACAGAGGTGACGTCTGGCTCTGGTGTCCTCGGTGGAGAATATCTCTCCGCAGGCAGCTGGGGTAAAAGGCTACTGCAATATGCCCTATAGAGTGGGCAGCAGGCAAGGCACGTTAAATAATGGAGCCCAAAGGGACCTTTCTACGCCTGACTCCATCCTATTAACAATCGATCAGCAGAAGCTGGTAGATTGATTAACTCTACACTTAGTTTTTCAGCGTGTTGGTGTGGTGTGGGGGGAGGGGAATATGTCTACGCCAGTGCGGTGGTTTGCTGTAAAACGATCCAAGTTGTGTGTGTGGGTTTCTTTTTAAATACTTTCAGCGCCCGAGGCAGTTTGTATACGATCTATTGGCTAAGTGACTGAAAGGGTCCTGATCATTAGCATACTGACGTGCAATCTCTCTATAAACGATCACTAGAGGATCTGAACAACTTGAAGCCATATGTCCAGGTTTGCAGTCAGTAGCTGTTTAATAGCGCTCAGAGGAACTATGAAAGGATGGCATAGACTTGGATTATTGGTCTTTCTTCTGCGGGTTTGGTTTTGATTCTCTGCCACTCCACCCTGCTTAGCTACAAAATGGGACATTCAGAACATTTCTCCTAGTTCAGACCAACCAAAATGAGATCAATATCCTCAGGCTGAAGAGTGATGTAGTGTCTGAATAATAGAACATTAAGCTTTAGTTTAAGCACTGTTACCTGCTTAATATGGTGAAAGCTGAAATAGACACATAAAAACCCACCCTGTGGTTCACAACAGGAATGTGAGCATCAGTATCTCTTAAAATATTTTATCTCAATAAGTCCATGTTTATATAGCATCAGGTGTTCTGAAAGGCAGAATTTGGCAGCGTAAGCACTTGTAGAATGAGTGTAACAGCATCTTTGGTTGTTGTTTATTTGCTGCTGTCTCTTTTTTTGAATTTGATCTTACTGGAAATTGCACCAAAAATTTGAAAAAAAAATCAACAAAAAATCACATATGGAATTATGGAATGGTGCTATTATGATGGTACCCTGTATACAGCTCCATTATCTGGCACTCAGCTCTGGGGGTGTGGGTCCCTCCAACAAGTGGTTGGTCACAACTCACCACGTGCATCCAAACCCTCAATTTGCCAAATCGGGCGAAAACCAGCCAGCACAGATGGTGTGTTTCTTCCTTCCTGAGTTGAATCCCTAGTAAGGACTGCAGGATTGGGCCTATTATTTTCCCCAACTGTACAGACATCAGTCAGGCATCAAGGATGCTGATGTATAACAAGGAAGTGAGCAAAAAAAGGCCTGCTAATTTACAGCTTAATGACAAACTCAGGAAATAGATAAATGTTAGCCCTGTGAAGGATAATATTAGTAGGGGAAAACATCTTGGGTCCAACCTTTACATGAGTACTCCCATAACATGCACTCTGTTGAATAGTCCCATTGAAGAACTAATCATGTGAATAAGGGATGCAGGTCTGAGTCCATAGGGTTCAGTTTTGAAAAGAAGATAAAATAAAAACTGCCCATACAAAAGCTCTAGGTACCCTAACAATTAATTAGACTTATAGCCACAGATGCTGTATGCAGTGTTGTTGTAGCTATGTTAGTCCCAGGATATTAGAGAGATAATGTGGGTGAGGTAATATCTTTTATTGGACCAACTTCTATGGGTGAGAGACAAGCTTTTGAGTTTACATAAAGCTCTTCTTCAGGTCTGGGAAAGGTACTCAGAGTGTCACAGTTAAATACAAGATCAAACAGATATGCTAAACTATGAGACTAAACTATCTGTTTGATCTTGTATTTAGCTATGACATTCTGAGTACCTTTCCCAGACCTGAAGAAGAGCTTTGTGTAAACTCATAAGCTTGTCCCTCTCTTACCAATAGAAGTTGGCCCTATAAAAGATATCACCACACCCACCCAGTCACAGATAGATGCTATCCATTTGGTGATCTGCATGCATATATATGCAAAAGAATGGCAAGACTTTGAATACCATAATGTTTGTGGAGTTAAAGATAACCTAAAAAGTGCTATGTCTACACAGCATCTGGGAGTGTGCTTCCCAGCTTGGGTAAACAGACATGCACCAGCTTTGCTTGAGCTAGGGCACTAAAAATAGCAGTGTGGCCATGGCAGCATGGGCAGTAATTCTGGCTAGCTATGGGACCTGCTTGGTACATACTCAGGTGGCTAGCTTGAGATGCCCCCGCAGCCACAATGCTATTTTTAGCACCTCTCTCTACTTACACTGGGAAGCACATTCCCAGCTGCAGTGTAAACATACTTTAAAGATCCACATGTGAAAATCTGTCAGTAAGAAGGCTGTGAAAGGGATTAAGAGATCTTAACTATTAAAACAGGTGATTGGTGTTCCATCAGTAAGTAACTTCATATATCTAGCTGCATTTAAATGCATGTCAGTTCAATATGCCTTGTTCTGATTGTCAGACACATAACCCATAAGGACCACAGTTTTGTCTAGCATGAATTTAACCAGAATATTGTACTCACTCGGGGTTAGATCCAAAAAGCGATTTAGGGGTCACAACACCTAACTTTTAGGTGCCTGTTGCCCAATTAAATCCTCAGCCTTGAGCTGGGTGCCCAGGCTCCCGTACGATGCATGAAGAGGGTTAGATACTCAGAATGGGATCTCCCGAAGCCAGGAGCCTAAGTTAGCCAATAGGAGATGGCGAGGATTGTAGTTTAGGCACCAATCTCCTCTCAGCATTCACAGCTTTGAACCCTGTCCTGGAGTTAAGTGCCAAAGCCAGGTCTGTCCTTTCTCATTAGAAATCAGAGAGAGTGAGCACCCATTACAGCCAACAGCCCAGTGGCCAGGGAGCTCACCTGGGATATGAGAGCTCTGCTTTCAAATCCCTGCTCAGCTTCATTTGGAGCAGGGGCTTGAACTTGGGTCTCCCACATTCCAGGTGAGTGCCCAATCTCTTGCTAGCTCAATGAATATTTAATTAGTTATATGAAGTGGAACCATTTCAATAGGAGAGACCGAAAGACCCACCCCAGAATACTCAATAGCATAGGGGGGGCTTGGGCAATCTCATTAGAGATGGGGACACCAGGTTCAAGACCCTGCTCCAATCAGGCAGAGGGGGGAACTTAAAACAGATCTCCCACATCCCCGGTGAGTACTATGACCTCTAGGCTATTATTCCTGATTTGTGTGCCCAGTGTCATCTTTCGTGTGAGGCCTGATCCAGTAGGCATGCTCAGAGAACACCTACTAGATTGGGCCCCAAAGATGAGATCAGCGGTGAGGGGTTGGGAGGGAATGCCTAGACTGAGATTCCCACCACGGTTTAGCTGTGAGACCGGGTGCCAAGCAGCTTGGCAGCATCAGGATTTAAGCAGTTTCACACATGCCTACCTACAGAAACTGAGGCACTTAGGGAATTTAGGCACTCACAGCATTAGGTGGCAGCTAAGTAGGGACTCTGAGGATCTGAGTGGTACCTAAATGTTGGATTTAGGGGCCAAAAGTGGCAGTTAGGCACATAAGTACCTTTATAGATCTAGAGTATCTGAAGTACACCCATTTATGTTTCTTTGCTAGCAAGCCAGCAATTGGAAGATGTAACGTGCTATAATGCGAGTGATGAGCATTATATTTAGAAACATACAGTTATTCTCAAGATAATTTTGTAACAAATGATCCCAGATGATGTTTTCCAGAAATGACATATATCTTCCAAAGGCCAAAGAACTTGTAATGGAGGATTGCATGAATCGGGGGCTGGTGAGGATGCTGGTTTGAATCCAGGTCAAGATATTAATCACTTAAATGAATTAGTGCTCAGATACCACAGCACTGGTTGCACTGCAAATATTTAGATAGGTAAATAAATTACCATCTACTGGCTCTTTTTTGGGCTTATATGAAATTGTTGTTCTCTATCCACACAACAAACACCCCCGGCTCCAAATAATGTACCATGAAAAGACTTTCTGAAAGGGTATACAGCGTATACAGGTGGAAATTGACAGAAGAGAAAGCAGGTGTTTAGCAGACAGTAAATGGGAGGCTGTTCGGTTTCTCAGCCATAACACCAAGGAAGGAATGGATTGTGGAAACTGAATCATACATTTGCTCCTCCAGGTGATACCTCCAGGGGAGGGATGCCACATAATGGTAGTATGGTGCGGGATATTTGTGCTGTCACTGCCCAGGCTGCACCTTCACGCCTCTGCCCGGTTTCTCACACTTTGGCCCCAGTAATCACTTAAGTTCTGGGAATGGCCCTTTTATTGCTTTGAGGAACTCCGTCCAGCATTCCAGGATTTAAATAGGCTGGCATTTTTAGGGAGCCTTAAAATTCACATTAATGAACATATCAGACACCTTCATGAACACTATTTGCTGGGGAAGAGTCAACATGGCTTTTGTAAAGGGAAATATTAGAATCCTTTGAGGGGGGCAACAAACGTGGACAAGGGTGATCCAGTGAATATAGTGTACTTGGACTTTCAGAAAGCCTTTGACAGGTCCTTTGCCAAAGGCTCTTAAGCAAAGCAAGCAGTCATGGAATAAGAGGGAAGGTCTTCTCATGGATCAGTAACTGGTTAAAAGATAGGAAGAAAAGGGTAGGAATAAATGGTTAGATTTTACAATGGGGAGAAGTAAATAGCAGAGTCCTCCAGGGGTCTGTACTGGGACCAGCACTGTTCAACATATTCATAAATCATCTGGAAAAAGGGGTAAACACTGAGGTGGCAAAATTGGCAGATGATACAAAACTACTCAAGAGAGTTAAGTCCAAGGCAGACTGCGAAGAGCTACAAAAGGATCTCTCAGAACTGTGTGACTGGGCAACAAAATGGCCAATGAAATTCAATGTTGATAAATGCAAAGTAATGCACATTGGAAAACATAATACCAATTATACTTACAAAATGATGGGATTTAAATTAGCTGTTACCACTCAAGAAAGATCTTGAAGTCATTGTAGATAGTTCACTGAAAACATCCGCATAACATGCAGCAGCCGTCAAAAAAGCTAACACAATGTTAGGAACCATTTGAAAGTGGATAGATAATACAACACTAAATATAATAATACCACTATAAAAATCCATGGTACGCCCACACTTTGAACACTGCATATAGTTCTTGTCATCCCATCTCAAAAAGGATAGATTAGAATTGGAAAAAGTACAAAGTAGGGTAACAAAAATGAGTAGGGCTATGGAACAGCTTCCATATGAGGTGAGAGTAAAAAGACTGGGACTTTTCAGCTTGGAAAAAAGGACGACTAACAGGGGATATGATAGAGGTCTATAAGATCACGAATGGTGTGGCAAAAGCAAATAAGGAAGTATTATTTACTCCTTCACGTAACATGAGAACCAGCGGTCACCCAATGAAATTAATAGGCAGCAGGTTTAAAACAAACAAAAGGAAGTATTTTTTCACACAATGCACAGTCAACCTGTGGAACTTGTTGACCGGGGATGTTGTGGAGGCCAAAAGTATGGCAGGGTTCAAAAAGAATTAGATAAATTAACAAAGATGGTCAGGGACGCAACCCCATGCCCTGGGTTTCCTTAAATCTTGGACTACCAGATGCTGGGATTGGACAACAGGGGATGGATCACTTGATAATTGTTCTGTTCTGTTAATTTCCTCTGAAGCATCTGGCCACTATCGGAAGACAGGATACTGGGCTAGATGGACCATTGGTCTGACCCAGTATGGCTGTTCTTGCTATAAAATAAGGAAACATAAATCATGTGAAGAATGAATAAAAAAAGGTAGGTACTTCAGGATCAGGCCCTTAATGTCAGTGAGAATTTGGCCCACTGACTTCAGCAGGAACTTGGCTCTTCTCCCTACTTGGCTTCACTTATTTTTTTTTTAAATTACTTATCTTGGCTTTATAAAACATCTGTTACCTATTACTGATAGTTGCTTGTTTGTTTACCACATGCTGTTCTCATTTTGGGCAATCAAGGGCCTGATCCAATGCTCACTGAAGTCAGTGGCAAGTCAGGTGATTGGTCTCACACCACACACATGTAAATGTCTAAGACCATCAAGTTGTACATCTAGCTAGCTTTTGCAGATACTTATTCTTATAATTGCGATTCTCATCCTCCCTCCCCCATTCCTCCTGTTTGTTACATGTACCTGTTGTACCTTGTTTAAATTAGATTGTAAACTCCAATTTAAACAAGGGACTGTATTTTCATATACATTTTTAAAAAGGGCAACACAACAGATCTCTGATCCCATTGAGTGCTACCTCGACAAAATTATTATTATTAATAATTAACAGGCACTGCAAGGCAATATTTGTCTGTTTAAAACAAGTTTCCATTGAATAACTGAAAAAAATATTTCCATAGGAACATTTGTATTGATTTAGGTCTGGTAAAAGATAGTTTTGTTAACCAAATCTACAACTGGAACCAAATTTGACTTGACAGTGCCCCTTTCAAGGAATTGATTTTAATGCTCCAAAGTAATTTTCCTCTAAGCACAGAGGATCCCTCTTTTTCCTCACCTTCTAAGAGGGGAATGTCCTTCAGACTGAAGAGGGCTGGATGTGACTCCTTTCAAAACCCACCAAACACATCCCTGAATTGCTGATACCTTGCAGAGTGATGCAAGGTGCTCTGTCCCCTCCAGGGGAAGAATGTGTTTCCTTTGTGATGCTCCTTGTAGTCAGAAGGCCAAGCTCAATCTTGATCTTGGAGCTGGTAGCACATTGTGCAGTCATTAGACTGCCCAGCTTCCTTTGCACAAATAAATATAGTGAAACTATAATATACATGCAAATGACAGGGATTGTAAAAGCCCTTTGAAACTCAGGTTATATGTTCAGTTCCAATGCAACTTTTTGACATGCTGGATCCACTGAAGCTATAGTGTAACTCCTTGGGTTCTCTCACAAAGGCAATTTTTGTGTAAGAGTAGTTCATGTATTTGGGAGACTACAACTCAGTAATAAATCAAGAAGCTGAGAGAGCTCTGTAGAGATTAGAGCAGTGACTGAGAGCAAGGATTCCTTGATTCTGCCAGTGACTTACTGCAGGACTTCCAGTAAGTCATATAAGCCCAGATCCACAGAGATATTCAGGCATCTAAACCCCAGCTGTGGACACATAGGTCCCAGTTTTGGCTCCAGTGTGTCAATAAAACTCCTGCTGGACCTTGTAGGCACCTAAATTCACTTGGCACCTAAGTTTTCAGGGCAAAGGTTCCCTGGGTGCCTAAGTTCCTGCCTCTGGGCATGCGCACTGCTGCCTCATTTTAGGTGGCCAGAAACCTGTCTCCTACCTAAGGGTACGTCTATACTTACCTCCGGGTCCGGCGGTAAGCAATTGATCTTCTGGGTCCGATTTATCGCATCTTGTCTAGACGCGATAAATCGATCCCGGATCAATCCCGGAAGTGCTCACTGTCAACGCCAGTACTCCTACTCCGCGAGAGGAGTACGTGGAGTCGACGGGGGAGCCTGCCTGCCGCGTCTGGACCCGTGGTAAGTTCAAACTAAGGTACTTCGACTTCAGCTACGTTATTCACGTAGCTGAAGTTGCGTATCTTAGTTCGAAGTGGGGGGTTAGTGTGGACCAGGCCTAAGTCTCAGAGTGATTCATAAACCGGGTGAAGATAGGCATTCCTCCACCTAAACAGTGTGTGGGGTCTAGTCGGGTAGGTGTGTTCAGGGGCTGCCTGCTGGATCAGGTCTCATTCAAAATCTGGCTGGAGGAGGAAGTGGTGCCCATCTTATAACTTTTAGCCCAGTGGTGAAAACACTCCCCTGGTATGTGGGAGACCCACATACAATTGCCGCCCTGCCAGATGGGGAGAAAGATGTGGGGCCACTGTTCAAATCCTTTCAGGTATGTTCTCTAACCACTGAGCTGTGGGATATTCTGATGTGGGGATCTCTGTTTCTCCTGTTGGAGCTGTTCCACTTTGTATTAAATCATGAAAGTGATTGGAGCAGAGGGACTGGACCATTGGGGAAGAGAGAAAATGACTGAAGTCCAGGGTTTGGGCACCCACCAGGGAGGGAGGTGGGAGCCCCTGGGTCCAGTCTCCATATTCCAATTTCTCTATCATTATTGAAACTGGGTCTACCACATCCCAGGTGAATGCTCTAACCACTGGGATAAAAGTTATAAGGTGGGCACCTCCTCCTCCAGAGGTTTTGTATGGAGCAAGACAGACACCTAAGCCACCTGAGCTCAGGCGCCAGGTTCCCATTTGTAGATGGCTAAGCAGAGATAGGCACCTTCTTGTAGCCTGGACTTAGGCTCCTATCTCCAGGAGAAGGGTGGGGCTTAGCATCTGCTATTGACTAGTTTAGGCAGTTTCCCACCTAGTGTGCTGTTTTTTGTAGATTGCATTCTCTCCCTATTCATTGCATAGAGAATCTAGGCACCTCACTTAGGCTTTGTGGATCGCATTGTTGATCCTGTGATTTTCTAGGCACCAAAAGGTTAGGGACCGTGATATTCAGTGTTGCAACACCTTTGTGGATCCAGGCCTTAACCTCTCAGTGCCTCTGTTTTTTCCCCCTCTTCATCTGTAAAAGTGGCACTTCTAATACTTACCTATTGGGCAGGGGTGTTGTGAAATATAATTAACTTTTCTAAAGCAATTTGAGGTCCACAGCTGGAAGAAACTGTATAAATGAAAAGCAGCAGTATTATGTTCAAATGCTACAACAATTCGGAAAGAGCTAAACAGCCTCATTCCTTGCACACTGGAGCCTCCAGATCACAGATTTCGGAAGTGGGGTTATCTGAGTATTTTACAACTACAGGAAGTCACACACGTTTGGAGCTTCAGTTTTTTTTGTTGGTTTTCTTAATGCAGATAGGAGGACTGGGTTATTCCTTGATGTATGATTTTGGAAGAAACCTCCTGTATTGTTAGTGTTAGTTAAACTAATGTTGACTCTAGTGTAAGGTACAACGTGCTGTGATTGCTGCTTTTTTCTGACGGTTAATTTTAAAGAGGCTGTCGTGCTGTCTGGAGTGGCTCACAACATGAGTGCCAACCTCAGGGCAGACTGTCAAAAAGCAGGGCAGACACCCCAAACTGGTGGTATGTTCTACACTTAGATTTCACCAACCTAGTAACAAATGTGAACTCATGAAGCACTGTATCAGTCTTACTGTGGAGTTACAGCCAATCCCCTAGGGCATTCCAGTCTGTCTTGCCACCGAGGAAAGCTGGAATTAGTGATAAATGGTCACTTACGCCAAAGATCACAAAATATTCAGATTGCTTCCAGTCACAAGAGACCATTCACTTACCCCAGATCAATTTGTACCTTAGGTCTCACACCAAAGACAACTCTGGTAACCAGTCCTATAGTATACTAACCAAAGGTTTATTAACTAGGAAAAAAAGAGTTTTTTGCAGGTTAAAGCAGGTAACATATACACACAAATGAGTTACAGTCTATGATTCCAAAAGGTGACAGAGATGTAGTAATCTTTCGGCACCAAATGTCTTTTATATGGCCCAGGGATCTCTGCTTTTGTTTCCTAGCTCCAGCCCTGTGAGATCCCAAACAGCAAAGAGATGAAGAATTTTCATGCAGTTATCTTTATTTCCTTTTTCCAGAATTCAAGTTGATGAGACAAGCAGGGCCGGCTCTAGGATTTTTGCCGCCCCAAGCAAAAACAATTTTGGCCGCCCCCCTCCACCGTTTTTTTCTTACCCCAGCCCCGCCTCAACTCCGCCCCTTCCCCAAATCCCCAGCCCTGTCTCCTCCCCCCAGGCTCTCAAGCCTGGGAGGGAGGGGGAGAAGTGGCGCGCGCGCCGCGGCCACTCAGAGTCTCCCCCTCCCTCCCAGGCTCTCAAACCTGGGAGGGAGGGTGAGCAGCGGCGCGTGAATCAGCTGTTTCGCGCACCATGGTGCGCGAGCGGCAGCAGCAGCGGAAGTGAGCTAGGGCGGCCGGGGCACATTTTTAGGGGCAGCAGGGGTGGCATTCTGGCGCCAGCCATGCTGCCCCTAAAAATGTGCCGTCCCAAGCACCAGCTTGTTTTGCTGGTGCCTAGAGCCAGCTCAGGAGACAAGCTTCTTTTCATGTTGCACCTTTATGGGTGTGAGAGGGCCATTAGCCCAGTCTTTGTATCATAGTGCTTCACAATGGCCCATTTAGTTTTGATAGTTCTCCTTGATGGGTAGCGGAACCACTCCTTCTGCTTGAGTTCGTAAGTTCAGAGGAGGCATTTTTACAGTTGTAAAGTAAAACTTACATATTACCTTATAACATGGACTACAGATGTTACAAGTAAGATTAATGAATGCAGCAATTTACAAGCATTTTACAGAATCTAAACACATCCTTACAAGTCTAACACCTATCTTGAACAATACCAACATACAGGTGAGTTGGTTTGGTTTCCAGCTATGAATTTGTCAGTGCTCAGCTGATGTCTACAGCCTTGACAAGAGCTGGCACCTGGTCTACCAGTATCAGAGGCAAAGGTAAAAGGTGAAGTTTTAAGCAAACTACTTTTACAAAGGAGCTGTATAGAATGCAGGGGTTCAGTTCTGCCCTTTGAAGAAAGTGTCTCAAAACAGGAGGCTGATGATGGGTACAGTCCTATGTGCCTTACTCATATGAACAAGTTCATTAAATTCAATGGCACTACTTGTATTAGTAAGGGAAATAGGATTAACCATAGAAGGCATTACAATTTATGCTGTAAATACAGTTTTTTCTTGTTGCAGATGAATATGTATGCACATCTGGCTTTGAGTGGGTTTTTCTTATCTGTGCTTGTGCCAAACACGGCCAGTGTTCAATCTACAGCTGTGATCCCATTACCTTGGTTTACATATTTTTGGTTTTCCATTAGCTTCTTTTTGGCTGTCTGGTACTCCATGATTGTATTTGCCATTTCTCCTGAAGACATAATAGAAGCCAGCACACTAACTGCCTGTGATAAGCATTAGGAGAGAGAGAAAAAATTGTTGACTATAACTTCAGAGTCGAACAGCAGATCCAGCATCTGAATGAGCAGGAAGTTCTAGATAGATAGATATAACAAGCGCATGGCCACTTAGGGCTTCCCTATTGTTACTGTGCTATATATCCTGGCCATTCAGAATATCCTGGTGCTAGTAGGGCTAGAACTCTTATAGGTTCAGGGTACAATCCAGACCAGTAAGGGACTGTGTCCCTTCTTGTCCTGCAACCCTGGGTGCCTTACAATGCTTTTCTGCTGGAGGACCCAGGCTGGGACACTCACAACCAGCCTACAAGCATACGGGTCACATCCTGAAGTGTCTGTGTGCTAGACAGCCCTGGTTCAGCAGCCCTGACCCAAATAGCCTGTCTATGGCCCCACAGCAGCTTCCACCAGCCTTGGTTACAACCAGCAAGGTGACCCCAACACACGCACAGTCCCACATTTCCCCAAAATCAAGTGCTCTGCAATGCATAGCCTTCTCCTGGACTGGCTTGTTTGTTCTGTTAAAGATACAAAAGCACATCACAATTTATTAACTTAACCCTTTCATTTAAACACAGCACTGAGCTGGTTTATCCAACCTGTGAGGAAGGCAACATGGAGTCTGGTGGTGAAGGAAGCTCCGTGCTCTTTCGTCCCCTACTTGTTAGCTTAATAGCTTTGTTTACCTAATATGTAAAAAAATGGACCTTCATTTACTTTGCCTGAAGACCAAGCTGGTCAGGGAATCAAATACATATTCCTTTGTCTAGGGCAGACCTGTTTACCACCTCCCCCCAACATATCTGGTTTAAACACTCTTTAGTGATAATTTCAGCATATATCCATAACTCTTACTATATAACATACATATATCACACAAGAATAATATTGATCAGTGAGTTATTAGTTTTTAAATTATACCTCACAAGGCATATTGCAATAGTGTTTGAACACAGGGGTGCTTAGAGTCACAGACTCAGATCCTCTTGTCCTAGAAATTCATGATCCTAGTGCCTGAGCTAAGGGACAATTGCTGTTAGCATCACAGAATTGAACCCATGACACCCAGTTGAACAGTTTTGGATCTAACCAGAAGAGGGCAGTGGTACATATATAGCTTAGTATTTGCATTACAAATATTTGCCTCTTTTTTCCTGTAGTTTATTTGTGGTGGTTCTAATCACAGCAGATAACCCAACACTATATTGTACCTGATCAATGTGCATTTTATGGAGGGAGCTGAAGGAGGAGAGAGTTACACAGGGAGGAGGCTATTGCAAATATAGAGGACTATGTGAGCAAAGGTGCAAAAGCAATAGTGAGGAGAGAGGATGAAAGGAGCAGTAAAGTAATGGGATTAGAAGATATTTAGGAAGCAAATGAGGGATAATGGGGAAGTGACAGCAGTGATACATGTGGAGGCAAGATTACATAGGGCCTTGCAGATGGAGGAACTTGAATGTGATGTGGTAACAGACAGGAAGCCAAAAAAGGAGTTGAAAGAGAGGTTGATGAGGTTGATCAGCAGGAGAAGAAGATAACAGTATCAGCACCTTTTAGGGTAGTCTGGAGGAGGAAGTAATGGGCAGACCAGAGAGGAGAAGACAACAGTAATGAAGAGGAGAGGTGACCAAGGCTTGGTCAGGGTCCATTTTCACAATGGGGATAGTGAGGAAAGGGTTAATGTTAGTTAAAATGAAGAGGGAAAAATAGGACTTAATCACAGACTGGATACTAGGGAAAATGGGGAAAATAGAAATCAAAGGTGAGTCGGGGGCTGTGAGCCTAGGAGACATGGAGAATAGTGGAATTGTCTATAGGGATTACCATTTAAATGAAGAATATTATCCTTATTTTTGCCACATGTAGATGAGAGTAATCCATTAATTTGCATTTGGACTGAAAGTCCCCCAGACAATGTTACAAATCCATACAGTGCCATCTCTGAGTGCTGAAGTTAGCTTTTGGGTCTCTGCTGTAGATGAAAGATATGTGAAATCACATGTAGAGAGGCAGCTCTTGATTCACTGAAAATCTGAGGAAGTTTATGTGTGTTTATGTGTGGGATGTTGTACCTATTGGGTTCCGGGAAGTGGGCGGGCGTAAGCCCGCCCACTGCTAAAGGATCTCCCCACAGCCTAAGGGGAAGATCCACAGGACCTGGAACTCAAATAATTACGGGGGACAACTAATGTAAAAACAGGGACAGGAGTGTGGTCAAAGGGTCAAAAGAAGAGAACCAGACGGGGACACCGAGCAGAGAACCCCGGACAGCGCCCACTGCTCCTCAAAGGCTTCAAGGGAGCCAGTGGACGCCGCCCAGAGGAACTCTGCCCGGATACGTGAACGGACAGAGGATCGGAAACAGGCCCCGCAGTCACAGGCACCTCCATCGGCCAACCTCCTCTCCCTGGTTTTATAGATGGCCTGTTTAGCCAGTGCCAAGAGGAAGTTGACCAGGAGGTCCCGCGACTTCGTAGGGCCACGGATAGGGAGTGCATAAATGAGAAGGTGAGGGGAAAAGTGTAACCAAAAACGTAACATAATATCGGTGAGGAGCCGGTGTAGGGGCTGCAACCTGGCACACTCTAAGTAAACGTGAGCCAGGGTCTCCCTCACGCCGCAGAAAGGACAGGTGTCCGGGACAGGGGTAAACCGCGCCAAGTACACGCCCGTGCTCACGGCCCCATGAAGGAGCCGCCAGCTGATATCCCCGGCGGGCCTCGGGACCAGAGTGGAATAGAGGCTGGCCCACCGGGGCTTCTCACCCTCGACAGGTGGCAGGAGGTCCCGCCACTTTGTATCGGGGCGGGACACGAGGGTGAGGAAGTGAAGAGTGTGCAGCACGAGTGTGTAGAGATGTTTCCTTGGCGCGGTCAGGAAACGAACCGGCTGCAAGTCGTGCAGCTGGCTCACGGAGAAGGGGCGGGGGGGCCGGTTGGGTCCACGGGGCAGGGGCCCGATGAAAAGGTCCGGAGGGCCAGGGGTGGAGGGTGGGCGGGGCGTGCCCTCGTGCAGGATCCGGTCGAGGCAAACCCGAGCAGCGGGCGGCAAAGCGGCCTTCACCTCCTGAAGTATGCACTGGGGAGTACAAGGCCTGGAGAGCCCCATACGCCGAGCGAGCGTCAAGGGATCCAGCCAGTCTCCCCGGTCGTAGTCCAGGAGGTCTCCGACTCTAGTGACTTCTGCCAGGATCAACCTCTGGCGCACCGCGGGGGACTCCGCCACCTGCACACGGAGCTGGGGATTGTGTAGCAGGGGCTCCGCGAGGAGATCTGCCCCCTCGGTGGCCGCCACGGACCTGGTCGCTGAGAACAGTTTCCAGGTCCGGAGGAGGTCCTGGTAGAAGACCGGCAGCCCGGAGAGGTCTCGCGGAAGACCTCTCGGATCGAGATAAAAGAGCTGCCGGTCGTATCGGAGCCCTCGGAAGCGGCGCAGGAAGGCGTGCGCCAATACGCTCCACGCCGGATTACCTGCACCATAAAGGAGCCTCTGCAGGGCCTGGAGGCGGAAGACATGGACCTGAGTGTGGAGGCACTTCAGGCCCTGCCCTCCCTCCTCCAGGGGCAGATGGAGGACCCCTGCAGAGACCCAGTGCAGTCCTGGCCAAAAGAACTCCAGAATCACCCTCCGGAGGTCGGCCAGGAAGCCCGGGGCCGGGACCAGGGTGTTGAGACGGTACCAGAGCATGGACAGGACTAGTTGATTGAGTACCAGTGCCCTCCCGTGTGGGATGTTGTAGCTGGGCCGTTACCCCACTCCTGAGATAAAAGGAGTGACAGCAGCTGAAGGAGGGTGAATGAGTAGCTGGCCACAGCTGGCCCTGATAAGAGGACTATGAGTCAGGAGCTGTGAGAGTCTCACTCTAGCCTTGGAGTGGGAAGGACCTAGCTGTCTGGGAGCACAGGGCATCTGAAACAGAGCAGTGCTGGGGAAGGGTAGACAGAGCTGGGGAGCTCTGGCCTGGCGAGTCCTCAGGTTGAAGCCTTGCTGAAGGCCAAAGGAGATACTGGGGCTGCAGGGAGATAGCTGGGCCTAGAAAGGCAGCAGGTCCAACCCCCTTGCCAATGATGAGTGGCCATTACAGACTGCAGTTTGCCTCAGTGAGAGGGGGCTAGCTGATGAATGGCAGTAGCCACTAAGAGAAGGTGGGCATAGGGGGAGGGGGTTCCCCTGGGAGGGGAGACCCAGAGTGTGGGGGTTCTGCTGTGGGGTAGCACTCCAAAATAAGAGGGCACCGGGGTCTGGGAGGGATGCTGGGCCTGTGGCAGGTGAGACACTGGCCAGCAGGGGATACTCTGAGGCTGAGGAGCTAATTCCCGAGGCAACCAGCAGGAGGTGCCACGCCGGTGAGTCAGTGACCTGTTACAGATGTATTGTACTAATGAAGTGTCCAACTATGCTAGCTTCAAGCAGAAGTATGCAAATACTTGACAATATGACTTTAGGGCTCAGTCCAGCTCCTGATCAGATCAATAGTTGTTACCATTTTCTTCAACAGGAGCAGCTTCCTCAATTTGCATACCATCAAAATTGCACAGATTACAAACTGCCCTCAAATGCTTTAAATAATAAAGAGTTGCCTGGTGTAAATGACAGAAAATAAAGGTTCACAACATTATATGTGAATAAAGTACTGAGTTGTAAGACCAATAACAGAGAGAAATTAAGAGGCTTAAGTGAGAAAGAGACAGATACATTAGAGTTCAGTTTAGTAGGACCTTTAAACCTTTATTTTGTAAAAATCTCAATGAAATGGCAAAAACCAAAACAGACTATGCACATTGGGTAACATTCAAATTTCTCATGGGGGTTTGATGAACAAATGTATTGATACAGCGAACAATAAGATGTAAAATCACAACTTTTGGCAATTTTTTTCACTGGATTGTCTCATTGTTCTTTGTATCCCTTTTGCAAGAAATTTAACATGCTTGTCTTGGGACCTGGCCTTTGTCCACCTTGTTACTCCTCACTGCTAGTATTTGTCTAGAATGCATGTTATAACATATTAACTGTAATGGAAAATGTGTGTCAAGGCCAAGCCACTGAATTTGATAACAAATCTGCTGTGGTGCTAATGCCATCACTCACTCCCAGGAAACAAAACAAACTAAGCGAGCTCAGCCCTTGATAAATACTGCTGTACCTACGAGACAGTTCCATAAGTTAGGAATGTGGTTGCTAGGAGTTCAAATTAGGGATGTCAAGTGATTAAAAAATTAAATGTGATTAATTGCACTGTTAAACAATAATAGAATACCATTTATTTAAATATTTTTGGATGTTTTCTACATTTTCAAATATATTGATTTCAATTACAATGCAGAATACAAAGTGTACAGTGCCTACTTTATATTTTTATTATGAATATTTGCACTGTAAGAAATACTATTTCTTTTGTTTATATTTTTCAATTCACCTCACACAAGTCCACTCAGTCCTATTTCTTGTTCAGCCAATTGCTCAGGCAAACAAATTTGTTTATATTTGTAGGAGATAATGCTGCCCGCTTCTTTTTCACAATGTCACCTGAAAGTGAGAAATGGTGTTTGCATGGCACACCGTTGTAGCTGGTGTCACAAGATATTTACATGCCAGATTTATATGTCCCTTCATGCTTCAACCACCATTCCAGAAGACATGCGTCCATGCTGATGATGGGTTCTGCTCGATAACAATCCAAAGCAGTGCGGACCAACGCATGTTCATTTTCATCATCTGAGTCAGATGCTACCAGCAGAAGGTTGATTTTCTTTTTTGGTGGTTTGGGTTCTGTAGTTTCTGCATTGGAATGTTACTCTTTTAAGACTTCTGAAAGCATGCTCCACACCTTGTCCCTCTCAGAATTTGGAAGGCACTTCAGATTCTTAAACATTGGGTCAAGTGCTCTAAAGATAGTTACAAATCTCACATTGGTCTCTGCGTTTTGTCAAATATGCAGCGAAAGTGTTCTTAAAACGAACATGTGCTGAGTCATCATCCGAGACGACTATAACATGAAATATATGGCAGCATGTGGGTAAAACAGAGCCGGAGACATACAAATCCCCCCCAAGGAGTTCAGTAGCAAATTTAATTAACATATTTTTTTAACGAGCATGTCCTCAGGAATGGTGGCCGAAGCATGAAGGGGCATACGAATGTTTAGCATATCTGGCACGTAAATACCCTGCAATGCTGGCTACAAAAGTCCCTTGCGAATGCCTGTTTTCACTTTGTGGTGACATTGTAAATAAGAAGAGGGCAGCATTATCTCCTGTAAATGTAAACAAACTTGTTCAGCCAGTCGCTAAAACAAACAAGAAGTAGGACTGAATGGACTATAGGCTCTAAAGCTTTATATTGTCTTGTTTTTGAGAGCAGTTATGTAACCAAAAAAATCTACATTTGTAAATTACACTTTCACGATAAAGAGAATGCACTACAGTACTTGTATGAGGTGAAGTGATAAATACTATTTCTTTTGTTTATCATTTTTACAGTGCAAATATTTGTAATAAAAATAATATAAAGTGAGCATTGTATACTTTGTGTTCTGTGTTATAGCTGAAATCAATATAATTGAAAATGTAGAAAAACAATCAAATTTTTTAATAAATTTCAGTTGGTATTCTATTGTTTAACTGTGCAATTAAAACTGATTAATTGCAATTAATTTTTTAAATTGTGATTAATTTGAGTTAATCGCGTGAGTTAACTGCGATTAATCGACAGCCCTATTTCAAATCTCACTGCTTTTAACTGATGTTAAATTAATTTACTACCTTTATTATTCATAAACATCATGACTGCAACCTCAGCAGTGTTAAGGCAGAAAACCTTCCCAAATGCCTGGAATGCAAGCCGGTCAGATGTGCTGATCTGTTGCAATAAGTGATATCAAAGGATACAAGGTCACTGTCAAGATCTTGCATGAGAGTGCAAGTTTGATGAAGCTGGGGTACCTATTGCTTTTGGGTAGCTGTTGGAGATGGAAGCGAAAGCCTTCTAGCCTTCTGCCACAATCTTAACTGCCACTAATAAATATAATTTTTGTTTGCTAATTTTACAGAGATAGTTCTGAGCCTCAAATTTCAGGTCCATATATGATATTGGCCAGTTTGGGGCTTTTTGTATTCGGAGTTTTGGTTTAGCGCTTTCTAGAGATAACAGCCAGACTTTCTTAATGTTTAGTAGTGTTTAGATGAGTTTGGGTCTGGGTATGTTGCTTACGTTTTAAGAGAAGATTTGAAAAGAGATGGAGACCTAAAGAGGAGAGACACAGGGAGGCTGCTCTAAATGGTAAGAGCTACAAAAGAAAGAGGCTTTTGCTAAAGTGAGTCCATGGAGACTTTGAAAAACAATGTAGGCACAGAGACAGAACTGTTGCCAATAAGTAAAACCTTCCCTTTTCAGTTAAGCTATGCTCCATATTCAGGATCTCAGAACACACGCCTATAAGAAATAAGCATCTAAGCTAATGCATATTTGGAAAAACTGCAGTATCTGTATGGTGGCTGCTAGATCCCCAGATTTAATATATTATTGACTTTTTGGTGCCATGTCAGTGCATGACTGAAAGCAGAGGCCTAAAGGATAAGGAATGGGATGTAAATGTCTCCTTATAATCAAACACATTTTGTCTAGGCAGGCTGTAGTTTAAAAATAATTGTAAATATTTTTATGGGACTATTAAAAAATGTCTGAATTTAATGAAGCAAAATATCATCTTAGACAATGATCATATTCCTCCCGGGAAAGAAATATGTAGATATTGTCTTCTGCTTATTCCTCGTACTGCCCTGAAACCTATGTGGGGTGAATTATCTTTCAATTCCTGCATGGTTATGGTTGCCTGAGAGCCACTAGACTGTTGGTGACCAGCTGCAAATTGTTTTGTGTTTGCTGAAGGCAACGGACAATGTAATCAACAAAAAAAGTAACAAGAATTATCCTCCTGAAAAACATCCTATTGAGAAGCAATTTGGCATATATTAGCAACACTATACCAGAGGGTCAGCTTAGTGTTTTTAAACATGATGTTTTGAATATCTAGACTTGCTGGTTCCACATGTTCATATCCCAACAGGGCTGACTAAGCCCTCCTTCTTTTTGAGGAAGACAAATTGAGTACCATGCAGTTTGCTGCATGGGGTTCTTTGGAACAAGACCTTAAAACAGATATTCTGTCTGCTCTGTGAAGACTCTAAAGAACCACGGCATCTAGCGTAAAAGTAGGGGGTTTACCTGGTGTCCTTGGGCAGTATTTTCCCCCTCTCTACCACTGTTGCATGGTATGCTCATGCTGGCAGGGCTTGGAAATAGCTAGTGCACCTTCTCTGAAGCCACTCTCTTGTTCTGCAGGATCTCAGTATTATTTTAAGAGGAAAAAGTAAGGTTTCTTCACACCCATAAAGAAAACCTAAAAAATGTGAGCTGAATGTAACCAAAGGAAGGATGAATCTGCAGAAAGCCTGGGACAATAGCTTGGAGAGGTGCAAATTGCCGTATTCATTTCAGTGACGATAATTTAAACATTGATACTGTTAGCTATTTCATTCCTCTTGTAAGAAAGGAGATGGAGAGTTACAGATCTGCACAATTTACTGTGAGTAAGTTTTGGTGCCACAAGTGAGTGGAATTTGGTAGATACCACCACTTGTCGTCTTCCCCCACCCCCACAGTCAGGAAGTAGCCAAGCCCAAGAAGCCTAGTAGAGCCAATGGACACACACCTCTACCCCGATATAACGCTGTCCTCGGGAGCCAAAAAATCGTACCACGTTATAGGTGAAACTGCGTTATATTGAACTTGCTTTGATCCGCCGGAGTGCGCAGTCCCGCGCCCCCCTCCCCGGCGCACTGCTTTACCGCAATATATCCAAAATTATGTTATATTGGGTCACGTTATATCGGTGTAGAGGTGTATTTGAACCCCACTAAGGGGGAACCAAGCTCAAAAAGCCCAGTGGAGCCAAGCAGCATGTGACCATGTTTTGAACATCTGAAAAATCTACTGTGAGTGGAGTCTCATGGCTATTAACCTGGGTGGAGCTTATTTTCTGGGCAGAGCATGGAAGGATGTTGTCCCCCGTCCTCCCCCGAGCACTGGTGCCGATGGCTGCATTTTAGTGATACTGTCTAGTGACCAGATTGTGAAATACTTTGGGATGAAAGATATCATACAGAGGTATGCATCTGATGAAGTGGGTATTCACCCATGAAAGCTTATGCTCCAATACATCTGTTAGTCTATGAGGTGCCACGGGACTCTCTGTTGCTTTTTACAGTGGTAAGAGTTTATTATAGTTTATATTAAGATGATATTTCTAATTTGGCCCATAGCATGGGAGGTGAGACTAAGCAAGTTTATGTAAATCTTAGAGGTAGTCTTGGTTGTGTCACTTATACCTTTTTCCAGTGGCCTCCATAGTGAAATGGTGCTGGCAGTCCCTGACCCCTTGCAGCCCAGTGTGGCACTCTCAAGTGGAACAGCAATAAGTTTCAGGTTAACAGCCCAGGACAAGGGGACGCCAGCACATATTGGGTAAATGCCATATCCCTTTAATAAACTTCAGGCCAGGAAGCATTACCACCACCAAGTCATAGTACAGGAACCATTACGACAATTGTTCCATTAGGCCCCAAACTCACATTCTGCACCCAAGTCTCATCATGTTAGGTTTGTCTCCAGGTGCTTCAGGGAGCAAATGCCCTTACTAGATCTATAACTTACCAGCCTTCTACGTCTCTCTCTCTCATTCTGCTTTCTCTTCCTGTTTACAGCTCAGTCCCTAGGGTGGAGTGGGGCCTTACTGACTAGCTGCAGGCTCTAAACTCTAGCCTCCCTATTATGTGGGAACCTGGGGTTCAGAAAGCTAGAAGCTCTCAGTTTCAAAACTGTTCTCTATTTGAGTGCCTCAGTGTCTGAGTGCCCAACATTGGATACCATGGGCCTGACTTTCAGAAATGCTGGGCATCCACAACTTCAGTTGAAGTCAATGGGAGCTATAGATTCTCAGCACCTCTCTAAAACAGATCCCATGCACCTAAAGCTGTGGAACTCCTCTCCTCCCCCCTGCAATTTTTTTTTGCTATACCTAAAATTAGAGGCCACTTTTGAAAATTTGGTCTTTAGTGATTTGTCTAAGATCACAAGGCAAGTATATAGGAGAAAGGGTTGATGAAACAGCCTAGTTCTCTTGACCCCCCCGGTCAGGGGTGAAAGTAACTTAAAGGACTTACTGGTACGCCAGAGTCCTGAGCAGGGGGCATGGCCTCAACTGGACAAGGTGGGGCCTTTAAATACCCAGGCCCTTTAAATCAAGCTTTAAAGGCCCAGGGGCTCTGGCTGCGGCTGGGAGCCCTGGGGCCTTTAAGTCACCCCCAGAGCTACCAGCTGCAGAGGCGGCTGGGAGCCCCGGGGCTCAGGGGCAATGTAAAGGGCCCGGGGCTCCGGCTTCCGCTACTGCAGCAGAGCCCCTGGCCCTTTAAATCACCGCCGGAGCCCTGCTGCCGCTACCCCAGGGCTCTGGCAGTGGGGTTTGGGCAGCACTTTAAAGGGCCTGGGGCTTTGGCCGCTGCAAGGAGCCCTGGGCCCTTTAAATCACTGGCCTGGGGAAGCCGGTCCGGTCCGGCATGGCGTAGTGGCTCTTGCCGGTATGCCGTACCGGCTTACTTTCACCTCTGCTCCCAGTCCCATATTGTCTCCGCTCAGTATTAGAACTGACCGGAAGATAACAAGAGAGACAAGGTGGGTGAGGGAATATCTTTTATTGGACCAACTGCTCTGGGTGAGAGAGACATGCTTTGGAGCCTGAAAGCTTATCTCTCTCACCAGCAGAAGTTGGTGCAATAAACGTTATTATCTCACCTACTTAGTCTCGCTAAGCTCCTGGGACCGACATGACTAAAACTACACAATTCCATGTCACAGCAACTTTTGAGGGAGGTCTCAAAATTTGGTTTCATTCTGCATTGGAACAAACCTTGTCAAATGTAAGTCCCTGCTCCGCCTGATTCAGAGCAGAGTTCTTCTGCTCAGATCACTCTGTCAGGTAGAGCAGGCACTGGAACATGGGGCTCTCATATCCCAGCCTAATGCCCTAACTGCCAGGATACAGTGTTTGAGAGAAAAAGACACTCACACTCTGGGGATTGTGAGAGCTTCTGAGCATGAGGTTGTTGCAATGTCAGGCAGTTGGAGTCCAAACCTGGCAACACCACCTTGTGGCAGGAGTCAGCAGTCATATTGCCAGTGGTGAGAGTCAGTGGCTGGGGGTAGGGGAACCCAGTCCCTCCCTGCTCCACCAACCTAGGGTTCTGTATGTAGTAGTGAACAGTGCAGCCAGGGGCCTTAGGTCTGCTCCCTGCCACTTCCTACCTTGGCTTCAGTTCCTCCCCTAGAACCCCTGGCTTGCATCTGGATTTACCCTGGAGTTCTCTCTGATCTCGCTCCAGAGGGTTTGCCTCTATCAGTTGCAGCCCATCATTCCTGGTCTCTGTGGGTGAAGGGCCTGTCGTGGAATGGCATAGGGCCTAGCCTCAGCAGCTTCTCTGTAGGATCTTGCAGCACACAACTGATCCCTTGCCCTGTCCATCTAGACTGAGCTGAGATGCTCCCTTTTGAGTTCAGTCCCCACTGTGAGCACGCCCAGCAGATGAGGCTGGGTGGGGCCTTCTGGGCCCAGAGCTGCTCATTAACCCGTAGTTCACCAGTGTGTGGCTCACTTGTTATTTCCCCTCCCTCTTTTCCTAAGGAGCGAGGGGGGTTCACTATGAGATCTACTTCAGAGGGGTTCAGCACTCTGACCTGTAGACATGAGGTCTGGTGTGTGCCTGCTGTCTCCTGCTCTATGGAAGACATGTTCCTGAGGATAGGTGAAGTTATTGACTGTATGAATATATAATCTGCTTCTCTAATGAAGAAATCTATCATGATTTTCCTAGCATAGGAGCAGTTTGCAAATTGCTTGGTTCAGGAGGGACTCTGGGTCAAGGAGTCTTGTTGCAGTTTCCCCTTGATTACTACTGCCACTGAAGTCCCTTTTTCCAGTGTCTTCCTTCATTTGCAATGCCACCCTGGTGTTTGCTCTCTCCCACTGTGGGAAGATAGTTTCTGCCACTAGATTGATTCTGCTAGGCAATAAAAGCCCAGATGGGAGGCACGTCATGCCATTCTGACTCCAGGTTTATGAGATTTTAAATAGCCCTGAGCAGCCCTTGAACCTGGCTCTAAAGCACCGTATAGCTGTGAAGAATTGCCACCACAGACACTATGAAATGTGTGGTAAGCTGGGCCACCTGAGAGGTTCTTGCCTGCTGACTCTGGAAGCCCTAGCACAATTACAGGGCCTTGGGATAGAAGAGAGGAGGTTGGGACATCAATGGGCCAGCAGAAGACAGAGTCTATGCCTGCACCACTGGGATCTGCGTTCTCCCTTGCCCTAGATCAGAGGTGGGCAAACTACGGCTTACAGGTCACATCCGGGAGGCTATCCCCCCGGTCCCTCCCCTGCTGTCCCCCCTCCCTTGTATCCTTAGCTCGCTGTGCCGCCAGCACTCTGGGTGGCGGGGCTGCGAGCTCCTGTCGGGCAGGGCACCTGCGAGAGCTGCCGGCTGCCCTGGTGCTCTAGACTGCGCGGCAGCGTGGCTGGCTCTGGCCTGGCAGCGCGGCTGCCAGTCCTGGTGCTCTGAGTGGCATGGTAAGGGGGTGGGGAGCGTGTGTGGGGGTGTTGGATAAGGGGCATGGGGTCCCAGGGGGCAGTCAGGACAGGGAGCAGGGGGAGGTTGGACAGGCGTGGAAGTTCCGGGGGGCCTGTCAGGGTGGGGGTGTGGATAGGGGTTGGGGCAGTCAGGGGACAGGGAGAAGGGCGAGTTGGATAGGGGGTGGGGTCCCGGGGGGATGGTTGGGGCAGAGGGTCCCAGGAGGGGGCATTCAGGGGACAAGGAGCAGGGGGTGGTGGTTTGATGGGTTGGGAGTTCTGAGGGGGCCAGTCAGGGGGCAGAAAGTGGGAGGGGCAGATGGGGGAGAGGACCAGGCTGTTTGGGGAAGCACAGCCTTCCCTACCCGGCCCTCCATACAGTTTCGGAACCCCGATGTGGCCATTTGCACAGAAGTGGGTCCTGGACTCTGGAGAGCACTTTTTCATCAAGCAAGTGGAGTCAGATTCTGGAGATGGGGGTGAGGAGTAGGTTAGTGAAGCAAATTCACCTGGGACTGTTATTAAAAGAGACCATGGAAGCCCCGAGCTGCTGGCTGTGACTGATGGTGGAACTATGTAGACCCCTGCAGAACATGATTGTGCCTGTGGCTGCCAGTGGAGGTGTCTCTCCTAGACATGGTGAGCTCTCTGTCTTCAGAGCCTGCCAGCCTGGGGCTGGCCTGTCCCAATGTGATCAATGTGCCAGTCCATCTCCCTTGTGAGGAATGGGGATACTGGAACGAAAGCTCAATGTTCTTCTCAGGCTCCATTAGCTTAGGATGATGAAGGGGATGACAATGACTTTTCTGACTCCTTTCAGGTCTCTAATGTCTCAGCTGGACAGGATGGGTGGTTAATGTGCAGGAGATCAGTGATTTTTTTTTTTAAGATAGTAGTAAAGAAAAGTAGGGAGTTACAGACAAGGCCTACATCTCTGATTTATAGTGCTTTGTCCATGTGGCTGCCCTTAGTTTGAGGAATGCCTTGTTTGATTTTTAGGAAAAGTTGCCAACTCAAGAAGCCTGTATGGACTGTTCAGAGCATTTAGACTTTCCCATGGCTGCGTATCTGTGGGTGCAACCACTTTCCCTTATTTCTTTCTGCTCTCTGGCTTTCTCCTTCTAGCATCCACGGTGCTGCTCAACCTTGGCACATTGCATATTAATAGGTGATGGGATGGTTATAAAAGGGCATGTGATGCGGTATGCACCCCCACAAGTAATAAAAGTATTAATTGGAGAACTCAGTTAAGGCACCTGGGTGGGCCAGTCCCAATTAAAGATGAAGCTTAGTTGGCATGGAGCAGGGTGGTTAATATAAAGAGAGGAAGCCCAGCGGAGGAGAGTTGTAGGAAGAAAGGAATGGAACTTTACTCTACTGTCCCTCTCTTGGCACTAGAGAGTAAAGAGACTGGAAGAGTCAAGGAGGAAGTTCAGGGGAAGAGTTGATCCAGAGATCCTCTCCTAAGCAGAAGTCTGGCAGGAGGCCAGGAGAGACATGGAACAGTCTCCTATGGTGAGCCCTGATAAAAAGGCAGGATTTGGACTTCCAGGGAGAGAGCCCTGGGAGGCATTCAGCTGAGGAACTGAGCAGGGGAAATGTAAGAGGGATGAAAGGTCAAGCCTGAAGAGGACAGAAGTTCGCTTAAGTTTTGTACTTTTGTTTTGGGATTCTGTTGGGGGATTCAGGGCACAGCCCTGTGAGTCATGGCCCTGGAAGAACAGTGAACCTAAGGAGGCTGTGGGGGAGAAGGCCTGAAAAAAGGCTACAGTAGGAAGAAGTCTAGGGAAACATCAGCAAGGAGTCTAATAGCGCAAACCTTGGGTCCTGGATTGGATCCCAGGGTAGAGAGTGAACTTGGGTTTGGCTAACAACCACTGGGAAGGTAGAGTGAAGCCTCTGACATAAGGGGATAAAGGCTATTTAAAGCCTTGAGAGAAGGATGTAGGGACTACGGGGCCAACAACCACGCGTAAAGACATTGGATTTTCAGTTAGACTTTAAAAACAACAAGGAGTCTGGTGGCACCTTAAAGACTAACAGATTTATTTGGGCATAAGCTTTCGTGGGTAAAGACCTCACTTCTTCAGATGCATAGAGTGAAAGTTACAGATGCAGGCATTATATACTGACACATGGAGAGCAGGGAGTTACTTTGCAAGTGGAGAACCAGTGTTGACAGGGCCAATTCAATCAGTTAGACTTTGTTACCCTGAAAGGGATGGAACTAAAATGTGACCTGGCTAGAGGGCTAAGTCATGTGGACTAAAATCTGCAAACATTAGTAAGCTTCGGGTTTATAATGAAATTTGAACCCATGTGAATTTTATCTGGTTTGAGTTTCAGTCACCTAAATATTATGTAGCTTTAGAATATATAAAATAGTAGTTAGGACAAGAAGCATATCAAGTAGAGCTGGTGGGAACTTTGTCAACTAACTTAAGTTTAATCAAAATATGTTTTTTTTTTTTTTTTTTTTTTTTTGTCAAAACCAAAATGCTTCACAAAGAGAGATGTGATGTGAAAAATTATCTTTATTCACCATAAAAAACATCTCGTGGAAACAAAACCAAGCCTTGTGGAAACAAAAGATGAATTATGAATTTTCTGAACTAATTGACTTTCAGAAGACCAAATCCAGAGGCTCTGCCTCAGTTTCTATATGCCTTAAAATGCACAATTCCAGGAGCCTGAGGACCAGCTCTCTGTTCCCACCTCTGTCACCCACTTGCTGTGTGAGCTTGGGTATGTTACTTTGCTTTGGTCTCCTCACTTGTAAAATTGAGCTATAATGTGCATTGAGAAAGGCCTGCTATACATGTTAAATATTTGTATTGCAGTAATGGATTCAGGTTTGGAGACCCCTTGTACTAGGCTCTGTGCAAACGGGAAGAGTGGGTCCATGTTCTGAAGTGCTTACAGTCTACGAGGTTATTAATTACCTATCAATTAAAATTAAATGCTTAATTAAAAATAATCACCTAGTTATTCATCAAGATGTCAATAAACTGACTTGGGATTTGGTTTGTTGACTCGAATAAGTGTTTTTGCATGATTAATGGCAGTAGGATTTTTGGCCCCATAAACTTTTAAAGCAGTGAGACTTTTGTTTTCTTGCTTGGAAAGACCCCAGTCAGCTGGTTGTTTGAATTGCTATTCTTGTGCTCCTGAAAGAATTGTGGTGACTTTTTTTAAAATAGCAGCATCATTGGAAGGCATGGTTAACAATCAAAATGTTATTCAGAGCCTCCTATCTCTCTAATTATGTTTCCATGAGTAAAATTAAATCAGACTGCATCCATTTCTTTTAAATCTCTGCAGGGAAGCAAGGCATAGGATTCTTAAATTGAAATAATAGAATTCCACAGAAAAGTCTTTTTAATACCCTGACAAAAAGCTGTCAAAAGAAACAAGGGAACTGGATGGCTCAGTGAATTGGTAATAACTTTAAAGAGAGCTTTTAATCTCTGTCACTTGTTAAAATCGTCACTACCAGGTTAACAGTTAATAGAACTGAGCAAATAACTTGTTCAACAAATTTAGCTTCTTTTTGTAATTGCATGATCAGGGCCGGCTCCAGGGTTCTGGCCGCCCCAAGCAGACAAAAAAAAAACCCAAAACGCTGTGATCATCATCGTGATCTGTGGCAGCAATTCGGCGGACGGTCCTTCGTTCCGAGCGGGAGTGAGGTACCGTCTGCCCAATTTCTGGACCTGCCGCCCCTCTCCGGAGTGGCCGCCCCAAGCACCTGCTTGCCAAGCTGGTGCCTGGAGCCGGCCCTGTGCATAATATCTGCAAGCAGATTATGATTTCTTTGACACTTTTAGTTGTCACTTAGTTGTGATTGGTTAGATAAGTCACATAATATAGTTTTCTTTTCTTGATTGGTGACAGTATAAGCGCTCCTAGTATGAGAGGTAATGGAAATTTGACATTTGCTTTCTATGAAAATGTGTGCCATTAAAGTCAACTCCTTGAATGTGTACAGAAAGTAAACACAATAAGTGTGTGTGGAATGTGAGAGAAGCAAATTCCTTCAAAAAGCTGAACGATTGCTCTTTGTGCAGAATTCACCCAACTCTAGTAGAGAGAACCAGAAAGTCATTAGCATGTGAAGGCAGTCTGCTGTCTACATCCATGTTCATCACTATAGTTTGAGTGCTGACCTATGTATTGATGGGCCATTACCTAGTCAGTGCACATGTGTCTACATCACAAAAAAGCATCATGTTTGGAGAGCCTTGGAAGAGAAGCCAGAGATTGCATTATCCATATTGAACTCCATTCTTATCTGTACTGTCCCCTCCCAATCTGTAGCTGACCTCTGTCCTATACTAGTGCTTTATGAGCTATGATGATGAGAGCGATGTAAGAACCTATATAGTCTAGGAATAAAACCCTGAAGTCTTAAGTTCTTGGTGGTAATCAGATACGTATTCAGTGTGTGACAGCATTAAGGGATGTTTCCACAGGGCACTCCACTAGTTGGAAAATCCTCGGGGATGACTCCCAGTGAACACACTTGTTCCATGGGAAGGACTACTCTGAAATGGGGAGGGCAGCGCCATTTTTAGTAGAACGCAAGATTCATCCTATGTGCCTGTTGTGTAGCTTCTAAACTGCTTGACTGTTCCAAGAAGGCTTTTATGGCACAGGGTAGGAAACTTAAAATCTCCTTAGCTCTTACAGCCTGATGACTTACCTCACCACCAGTTTTGCAGGACTCCCTTCTGATAGGTGGGAAGCCATCTCAAATGGGATGACAAGCTTTGTCTCAGACCATTGTGCTTAGTTGGCTTCTACTGTACTCCCATTTTTGGCTTTCTTTGTTTTCTTTTAGTGTCTTAACTATAGCTTTCTAATAAAGAAGCGAGGAAACAGCGCTACAAACAGTGGTGTTTTTAATTTTCCCCTTACAACTGCATTCCAAATCAATTAAGCATTGGGTTATTCCAAGAGCTATTAATTATAGCGTGTCAATTATAAACAATTAAGTGAAATCATGTAGATTGGCTGGAAATTACTGAGAATCGTATTGTCAACTGCCGATATATCTCAAAAATTGCAGAATTGTTGTACATGACACTTTTCCCCAAAGCTGCTGGCAGGGATGAGAAATTAGGCACTGCTGATATTTCTCTCTCCCAAAGCAAAGCCTGTAACACTGACAAAAAACCACCGTTGGGTAGGAACCTTTGAGGGTAATCAGCATACTACTTTGTTTTTAACAACACACTCAGCCTCTTTGTTTTAAGGTTAGATCACCATTTATACCTCGTCCACTGTCTCTCCCTTTCAGTCCTTAGTTGAATTTGTTGCCACTGAGGACTGCCTTTGCAGCAGATTGCTGAGATGTTGCTGATGTCAGCAGCACTATTACTGCATTAGAGACTCCACGTTAGGTAAAATGATGTTAGACTTCACCAGTGGGATGCTGCTGCAGTGTAAAGCCATTTGCTTTGAGGCACTATGTGCATTCTCCCAGCAAGTGATGTCTTCAGCTTTGCTTTCATTGAAGGCAAATATAATACTAACACTTTACTCTTCTATAGCACCTTCCGGCAAGGTACTTTACAAACACGAGGGTGTGAAATTCTCCCTGCTGTGGCAGGCTAGCACCAGATCCTCTGCTGTGCTTAAGCCCTGCAGTTGGATGCTAGTAGAGGTGCAGCCCCAGAGAGTATAGGGTGTCCCTGCCAGTGTTGCATAGGCCAATATGGAGAGCGGGCAGTTATATGGATCCAGTGCCCACAGAGGGGCTGTGGTTGCTATTCTGACTCAAGCTGGAACAACAGTCATGGGAATGCTGAGCTACATTTCCATACATTGTCCCAGCCAGAAGGGAGGATTTTGTCTCCCATGTCTTCATCACAACCTGAATTTCACCTATTAATTATTTAGTATTTGTAGTAGTGCCCACAGTGTGCTAAGGTGTTGTACAAACACAAAGGAAGGCACAATCCCTGTCTCCCACAATTTACCCTCAAAGAGCCAGATTTTCAGTGGAACTCAGCGCTCCATGTGTGAAAATCTGGTCCCTTATTTTGTTGCTAAATTGATGCTGAGCACTTCACTTCACCACTTCTGGCCCTATAAGACACAGCAGACAGAGACAGAGAGCGGAGGAAAGTGGAACAAGCAGGTAAGGTGGCCAGACAGTGACTAACCATGCAATGATAATGCAAAGGACACAATTGGTGGGTGTTTTTGTTTGTTTGTTTTTTTGCGCTATATGTGTATAGACACTCCTGAATAACATTATGCCTGTAACAACCTCCCACTTCCTGCTTTCTGCTTCTGTTAAATCCTCACTGCCTTTTCTACTTCACACACCTGGATGAGAAACACATGTGGCTAATAGTTTAATGCACTGGTTGCTTCATTGTTTCCTCCTGCATAACCCTGTCCTAACTCTTCCCCACACGCACAGCTCTGTTATCTTTCCCTAAGCAGCCGGTTTAGTTGAAATCACTTCAGAGTTTGTTGTGTGTGTGCTTTCTTTCTTTTCCTTTTTTTTTGAGATGTGAAAGCAAATGGTACAAACCCGTTTCCCTCGGAAACTTCTATTTGGAGACTAGCCCAGGCTTTAAAGGCGGAAGATCAATGCATTCTCCACTGTTGGGCTGCTCACCTTTCAGTCCTTTCACACTGTTTTAAATAGGAAAATCTTTGGGTATTAATTTTTCAATGCGATGAGTGGGCCACTGAAAAGGAAAACCACTTCTGAAGGAATAAATCTGTCTGTCTTCTGCACTTAGAATAGTCCGATCAGTTCAAATTAAATGTGGCCCTCTCCTGGGGGCACCCTGAACCTCAATGGAGGGGGAGCTCTTTATTCCTCCTTCCTCAGGGGCTGGATGTCCCTTAGGACCAGTGGACCCTGAGTTCTTAGTGCTGGGGCAGGGCAGGCCAACATGGCTCGCAGTCCATGTGGGTACAGCAGAATCTTGGGGCTCAGCCTCTGTTGTGGATCTGGGACTCCAGCTCAGTCTCAGGCCCAGGGGAGACCTCTCCTGCTGCTGCTGGAAGCACTTCTAAAGCTGCTTCTCCCCTGTCTCCCTACAGCCAGCTCAGGCTTTGTTCTCCTGTCCCAGTCGTTTGTAGGCCCTCAGGTTGCCCAGAAGGCATGCCAGTCAGGACCCAGGGCTGTGATGTTTTGAAGGATGTGTTGGAATTGCAGGCTATTGAAGAAATTGTGTGTGTATGGGTGGTGGGGGGTTCCTGGTCATGCTTACAGGTTAGAAAGCTCTGTAGAAAAGTGTCCAATCAGTTAGCATGTGACGAGCCAGCTGTAAGCAGGGTGAGCTGAGTTGTGCCACTCTGCCTTAGGGAACAGCCTGTTTTCTCTCTCTGTATGTTGAGTTCTTCTGTGTCATTGTTCTGAATTCTCAGAAGGAAGGTAGTGTCACATTGCAACCTTCCAGCAGGAGTGTTTGTTTTATGCTGTGAACATAAGCGGGTCCACCTCTCCCCAGGTATCCCTCTAGCACAGGCCAGGCAGGCAGTCTCAGTTTGTGTTCCTTCCAGGCTCATCCTCAGGACTGTTTTTGCGGGGGCTGCTCCTCGGAGCTTCCCTAACTGGCAACGTGCTATGCAAACTTTGCAAAAGATTGTGGTTTTTAATTGCTTCAGGAGGGATGTACCATGTGCATAGGGCAGTGCTGCAGAAGAGCTGTCTGAGCAGGCTTGATGGAACTCGATTTTTTCCCCTAATTTTTATTATTTTTATCTTTAAAATTTTTAAAATGAACTATTTATTTTAAGGTTGGCTGAAAATTAAGCAGGGGCTAGGCTGGGGACTAGGATTAGGGTGACCAGGTGTCCAGTTTTGGACCAGAACACCGGTTCAAAAAGGGATCCTGGCGGCTCTGGTCAGCACCTGATGTTTGGCTCCTAGCCTTAGGGGCAGCCAGGGGGGTCCGTGTGCTGCCCTGCCCGCAGCCCCTATTGGGCGGGTTAGGGCAGGGGAGGAACTAGTGTGACTCATGAGTGCTCAGCAGGCGGCTGTTGAGGATTCGCACGGCGTGCGCCTCTCCTGCTGCTGACCGGCTCACTTCTCCTCGTGCGGCTGGGCTCGAGCTGCTGTGTGTGCCCTGCGGAGAACCCGGTCTGTCTGTCACCCCATCGCCGGCATCCAGGAGTTCGAGGTATATGTATCCCCGTCTCTGAGTGCTAGGAATGGGGCTGCACCCCCCTCACTGCATCCCTCCCTGTCCCACCGCCCTGCACCTCCATCATTGCATTCTTCCCTGTCCCAACCCCCCATTCCCCTCACTGCAGCCCTCTCCCATCCCATCCTGTCCTGCCCCCCACACCTATCCATCCCAGCCCTGTACCCTTACAGCGCTCTCCAACCCATCCCCTCCACCTCCCAGAGCTGCCACTCCCATGTCCCTCACCCCCACAGCCCTGCACCCCACTCACCTCCATACACTGCTGCTGTATGTCCCTATACACCCCTGTGTCCCCACATCCTAGCCTTCTGCCTCCCCCTGCATCCCCATCCACCCCACATACCCCTCCACACCCCCTCTACTCTCCTTTACTGCCCCCTTTCACCTCCACCCTGCTCTCGTCCTTGGCCTCTTTCCCTCCCCATCCTCTCTTCCACCCCCCCTTATTTTTTCCCCTCCAGCCCACTCTCCTCCCTTCCTGGCTGGGTGATTTAGCCAGCCCCTGGAAAAGTATATGAAAAAATGTCTCTGTGTAGGCAAGTGTGTGCATGCATTGTATGTGTGTAAAAGACTGTGTGTCTTTGTGTAGGGAGATGTGTGTATTGCTGCATGTGTGTATACCTGTGTGAATAAAATTTGCAGCCTGACTCTCTGACTTTTATTCCTTTTGCTGGCTTGCTCACCAAAAAATTGATGACATAAAATATGTATGTACAGTAACTCCCTACTTAACATCCTCTCGCTTAACGTTGTTTCGATCTTACGTCCCTGCTCAATTACAGAACATGCTCCATTTAAAGTTGTGGAATGCTTCGCTATTATGTCTTTTGGCTGCCTGCTTTGTCCACAGCTGGCAGCCCCCTATCAGCTCCCCTACGCCCCCCGCCCCACAGCGCCTCCTGCCTGCCAGCAGACCCCGTGGATCAGCGCCTTCCCCCTCCTCCCGCCTGTAGCAATCAGCTGGCTTGCGGCGTTCAGGAGGGACGGGGGAGGAGCGAGGAGGCTTTCCCTCCCTTCCCTGCCTCCCGAACTCTGCAAACCAGCTGATTGCCATGGGCAGGAGGCAGGGGAGGGAGGGGGAGCCTGCATGCGGTGTCCTCGCTCCTCCCCCCTCCCTCCTGCCTCCTGAATGCTGCAAGCCAGCTGATTGCCACGGGCAGGAGGCAGGGGAGGGAGGGAGGGGGGAGGAGCGAGGATGCGGCATGCAGAGTAAAGGGGGAGGGGGGAAGAAGAGGTGGGTTAAGGGTGGGGGCTTGGGGGAAGGGGGGGCTTGGCCGGGCCGAGGGTTGAGCCCCTGCTGCTGTGCAACGTGCTTCTCCTAGCCTACAGCACCTTCAGCCTCCTTGCCTGCCTCATTTTCTCCAGTGCCAGTGGGCTGTGCCTGTGTGGGGTAAGGTGGGGGCACCTCCCAATGATAGTATTGTATTGTATGATAAAATTTTTTTTCCCTGGAACCTAACACCCCCATTTACATCCATTCTTATGGGGAAATTGGATTCGCTTAACATTGTTTCGCTTAAAGTTGCATTTTTCAGGAACATAAGTACAACGTTAAGTGAGGAGTATCAGAGGGGTAGCCGTGTTAGTCTGAATCTGTAAAAAGCAACAGAGGGTCCTGTGGCACCTGTTAGTCTTAAAGGTGCTACGGGACCCTCTGTTGCTTGTTAAGTGAGGAGTTACTGTATTCATTTCATAACAAGTTTTTAAGAGAAAGGAATTCTAAAAGAAATGTATTACTTAAAAAGTGAATGTTGTTGACTAGTAATTGCAGAAGAGCCGACGGATCATACATTTCACCCAACCTTTGTCTAGCTACATTATAAACTCTTTGTTGTGGACTCTCTCTTTTTATGTGTATGTCCAGCACCTACCACCCTGGAGTCCTAATTTTAGTTGGGGTCTCTAGGCACTAAACAATTGTAATAGTAAATAATGTGGAAGTATATGTGTTAGTGAATGCTAGATGTGTACACATGAATACATGTGTGTATCTGTATGTAAGTGTGGGAGTCAGTTTCTACAGATTTATTTATATAGGTATCTGGACAGATGTGCATTTCTGTGGTTGTGCTCTATGGATTTGTATTTGGGCTTCAGGAGTGGGCCTTTAATGGACCAATTGCATATTGGTGATAATGTGTGGTCCTAATTCCATACATAAAATTACAATAACTTTAGTGAACAAAAACCATGGAGCTTGTTACGAAAAATGGGAAGAGGGGCAGGAAAGAATCATGAAAACCTTTGTGAAATTAAATTTTTTTTAAATTACCCTTTTGACTATTTTGCTGCCAGATCTAGCATTCTGTAACAAATAAAACCTGAACGTAACATAATACATCTGTCAAAACAATAAATCTGCCTATTTGGGCCTTGCAGTGAAAATGAGCATGCGGGAGAGCAAGCAACGGAAGGAGGGGGGATGGAGTGAGCGGGGGTGGGGCCTCAGGAAAGGGGCGGGGCAAGGGTATTCGGTTTTCTAGAATTAGAGAGTTGGCAACCCTAACTAGGGGTTGGGTTAGGGCAGCTCTGATGGCAGGGCTATAGGGGGCTCCCTATACAGCGGAAGGGCCCATGACCCTGGGGTGGAAGGTGCAGGGGGAAGCTGTGATCCGGGTAGCGCAGAGCAGAGAGAGCCCATCATGATTGCGTGGAGGAGGAGCCCCCAGCTGTGGGAGAGGCCACCCTGCTGCTGCTGAATGGCTTCATCCTCAGTCAGGAGCCATTCAGCGGTGGGGTGACTGAGCCTGGGGTCTCATCCTCCTCCTTGTGGCCCTGGCCAGGAGTTCTACTCTGCCCCCTCGACTCCCAGGACCACAGTCTTCTTTGCACCAGCAGGGATCTGGTGTCACCAGCCCTGTGGCCATGCAGACACCTCTTTGCAACTCCGCTGTTGAGGGAGTAAGGGCCCATGTGGAGCTGCAGAGGGAGCTCTGCACTGCTGCAGGGACAGTGATGCGTGATCCCTGCAGGCACAAGGTGGGAGGCTGCACTCCCTTTGTCTGTTACTGATTGATATTCTCATGCAATCACTTGCATCCAGGAGCTGAGGATTTAAGAAAAATATCAATAGGAGACTCATGCTAAAATAGTGAGAGTTGGCAACAATGAAGATGGGAAAAACCTTGTTAGGTCATCTAGCTCTTCTCTAAGGGGCCAGTGCAGGATTGTTCCCTACTGTACATTCATACAGGATATTATTCCCTGAACTTTTTTCTAGGCCCCAATCCTGACAACTCCATGACTGACTTTAGTGGAAGCAGGATCAGATTTCTAACGGGCAAAGTTCTCTTACTCATGATCTGTCAGGGAAGGGTTCATGTTCTTACTTGGCACATAGAACAAAATCTCCAAATCCAAGCATTCAAGTCATTAACTACTTAATCCTTAGCCACAAATAAATGATTAAAGCAATAGATCCAGAATACCTAGGTAAAAAGCTCTTAAGCCAATGTGCACAACACAGTGTGTATCCTTTTAGTAACAATATTTTACATTTCACCCTTTTGCCCTGCCCTAACCTGCTTGCCCATCAGTGGGCAAGCATGTTAACTCTCATCGAGTGCAGGGCCATCTCCAGCATTTTTGCCGCCCCAAGCAGCGAGGGGGAGGGAAAAAAAAAAAAAAGCCGCGATCAGCCGCAGCTCCACCGCGCCACTTTCTTCTTCGGCGGCAGGTCCTTCCCTCCAAGAGGGACTGAGGGACCCGCCGCGGATTGCCGCCGAAGAGCCCGACGTGCCGCCCCTTCCCCTTGGCTGTCCCAAGCATCTGCTTGCTGGGCTGGTGCCTGGAGCCGGCCCTGATCGAGTGTTGTTAGGTGCTTGCACATGAGGCTTCTCTGTACTAATGAAAAGCCTGGCTATTCTGTTCATGTAAGTGCAGAAGGATTTCCAAGGCTTGACTCTCGTAGATGGCTCTTTCAGAGGTTAATGGCAGTGCAGAAGCAGACATTTATTGCAGCTGGTAACATTAGTGTCTGCTGCTTGTTTTACTCTAAGGCTTATCCAAACAAACAGGATCTTGCCTTCCCCACTGGCATCCTCTCACTGGGAAAAGGCCTGTGTCAAAACACACACTTTCCTTTGAGGGCTGCATTTTTGCCAGTAGTGTGTGTGTGTGTGTGAATGGAGATTCATCATTGCTTTTAATGAGGCAGATTAATTTGCCTTCAATATGATTTAACAAACATTGCCCTGGGAGAGGTCCATTCTGATAGTGGTTTATTTTGAAATAATACAATAAAACAATAAGGGATTAAAGGACAGGGATTTTGTTTTGCATTTGCTAATACACATTCCCCTGTTCTTGTGCACTACGTTTGTCTTATAATAAAATAATAGTATTGCAGAGCCGCTTGTGAAATGAATTGATTTATTCCCATGCAGTCAACCAAACACATTATAAGTAGAGCTGGTAGCAACATCTATGTTGAGCTTTCTTGACATTACAAGACCATATTTTCAGTTGCTTATAACTTTGCCAGCCTTAAATTGTTGAGGCTGAAATTTTCGATATGGAATAGCTGCCTCACACTGAAATTTTTTGGGAAGTGTCCCCTAAAATGGGTGAGCTCTATCCAAGAATGAAGTGAGGGGAAAAATACATTTTTTTTTTCTTTTCTATTTTTAAAAAGAAGAAACAACCCATGCCCCCAGCATTCTTACAGTGATTTCATTGAGAAGCTCTGGCCTCTTCCTACGTTGAAGCAGGGACTTGAAATTTGTCAGGATGAGTTGCCCTGGTGTTGGGGATATGCCTTGTGCTGTCTCTGTGAAAATCCACTCAAATTTGATCAAATTATAAGCCTCTGAAATTGCAATTCATACATGCTCAGCAGAGCCTCGATAGGTTCTGGCAGCTGAATTCTTTGATTCCATCTGCTTGGGTATGATCCATCCCTTTATAAATCCTGTTCGCTGACTGGACTGCACCACCCTCACAGTGTCACTCCAGTCCAGGGCTGTAGAGGCTGAGTAGGATGTTCTTTGTAATTGCTCCTCGTGACTGCAAGGGGCCACTGTGATGTCGGGCACCAGAACTGAGAGCTGGGATAACGGACCAAGCTTTCGAGCCACACAGAGCTCTTCTTCAGATCCTTCAAGCTCTGTGTTGCTCGAAGGCTTATCTCTCTCACCAACAGAAGTTGGTCCAATAGAATATATTATCTCACCCACCTTGTCTCTCTAATATCCTGGGACTGACACAGCTACAACTACACTGCATATAGCTGGGAAAACATATCTCTTGTACTCTCAATGCTCCCCGATGGCATCCAGAGAACTAAGGTCAATGGGACCTGTGCTCTGGATATAAAAATGCTGAGTACTCTGAAAAAATCAGGCCCTTGGCTTCTTGGATGGGGAACTTGAAATTAGTTGACATTTTTGGCCTTACTTTCTGTGCCTCCATTCCCCATGTGTAAATGGGGATAAAGCCACAGCACCTCACAGGGGTGTTGTGAAGATAAATTCTTTGATGTTTATATAGGACTCAGATTCTACGATCAGAGCACCAGAGAAAAAACCCATGGGGAAATTAATAATTCTGTATCCAGAACAGGGTGTGCTGAAAGTAGTACGTGGGACCAGACACTGAATGATGAAGATAAAGAGAACTATTGAATGGCTACCCATTCAATGAGCACCATCTGTCCTATACACTGAATGAGATCCTATGGAAAAAACAGTATGTGCTCATGTAATCTAAGACTGTATCATAATACATATGCACAGGCAACCTTAAGTCAGGCACTTCATAGCTGATTTTTATATCTGTTAGATGGATTCATGTAGATCAGAGGTTCCCAAACTGTGGGGTGTGCCCCCTCCAGGTGGCATGGAGGAACATTCAGGGTGGCATGGCTGGGTCTGGGCCAGCCCCCATGGCAGGGTGTGGAGGAAGTGGCACCCAGCCCCGCTCCGCCACCAGCTCTGCTCCAGCCCCACCTCCAGTCATGCCCGCTCCGCTCCTAGCCGCGGCCCTGGTTCCTGGTCCTGTGCTCGTCTCTGCTCCCAGCCCGGTCCCAACCCCCAGCCTCAGGCCCCGGCCAGGGCTCCACTCCCAGCCCTGTCCCCAGACTTGGATTGCAAACGCAGCCTTGGCCCCAGCCACGGCCCCAGCTGTGCCCCCAGCCTTGGCTCCCTTACCCCATTCATGGCCCCGTTCCTGGAGGGCGTGGACCAGGGTAAGGGGGGGGCATGACCCTAAAAAGTTTGGGGACCACTGGTTTAGATCATCCATCAGTGAGATATCAAATAGCTCAGCTGAGATAGTTTTATTAAGTCATATTGTTCTAACTAAAGACAGCTTAGCACAAATACAGAAAGGGGGAGGTCAAGATTGCTCTAATTTACTCTGCCGGGGATGCAAGTTGCAGTGGTCACTGTTCCAAATTGGTCATAATTTCATGTTTTATTTTTGGTTTTTATACTCTACATTTACTTCTTTCTATAATGTGCAGTTAGCTACACACCTAGCACCATCCAATCACCATCTAATGTCATCCTTGCATTCAATAGTCTAGAGTCTAGACAGCATTGGTTCCATTATGCCTAATACACTCCAAGTTTCCAATTTATAAAATATCATAACAGCTGTGGCCTATTCAACAACCACACTATAGTGTGTGGCTAGCTGTGTAAAACCTTTTAACCAATTGTTTCATTTTGCCCTTTGCAGTTGGAACACCGTGTACCTCTGCAAGACTTATTCCTTTCTTGTGGTTTTATAGTCGAGCCAATCACAAGCACAAAACCAAAACTTAAATTGCTGTAAAAATCAGTTATGCCATAGATCCCCTTCCATTTCTTTTAGGCCTGGGTACCTGTTGCATAAGTTTAATATGCTCAAAGCCAAATATATCTTTTGTTTCTCTTGACACAGCCGTGAGGGACGCTGGGAGCTTTCCATATGGCAACATTCCTTTCAAATGACATGTAAAAACCTCATGGCCAGTTTCTGTTACTAAAGATCCCATGTCACCTTTTTGGATAAATGAGGGTGTAAATCTTAATTTCCCAACTAAATTCCAGTTTGGGTAATTGTGTGGTAATTGGGTAATGGAATTTGCTGTTTCAAGTGGGTATGGAATTTTTCACTTTCCTAAACTGTTTTGTATTGCTGCTGTGTATTGTTAAACTATCTCTCCATTTCATTCCAGAGGTGATTGTATTTTAGTAAAACTCAGCATTTTTACAGCCCTTTATATACTGAAAGTACCATGCCGGCACTAATTCTCACAACATCCTTGTGAGGTAGAAGAGTAAGCAGTATTATTATTCCCATTTTACAGATGGGAAACTGAGACTAAAAGGTGAAATGACTTGCCCCAAAATATAGGGAGGTTGCAGCAGAGCTGGGATTAGAATTCAGGACTTTGACTCCTCACATTATGTTCATGCCAACAAATCCTTGGGATGTGGGGGAAAGTAGAGCAGAGATTAGTGACAGAAAAGCTGCTTTCCTTCTGATTCCTGGGTGCAAGCTGGTTTCGTGTGCTAGCTTAGTATTAAACTTATATGTGAAGAGAATTACGTTCAGTAGGTTTCTGTAGTGTGTTGGTCATTCTACAGGTTGAGGATCCATCCCCAAAGTAATGCTTAAGCAAGTACCTGTTTTAGGACAATTTGATTTTTAGTAGACAGCAATTTCTGTAAATTATTCTGTACCCACAAATTGTTCTTCTGCTGGGAGAGAATTGTAACCCATTGTCTAGTTAATGGTATAATCACGCTGGTATGTTCAAATTGTTTGTAGTCAGACACTTCACCTTCCCCCTAGATGCAGTAAACATCTAAGTATAGTCCTCAATTTGAAGAGGCTAAGGTACTTGGAGGGTAAAGTCAGCCTTGGTTTAGCACCAGAGGCTATATTTTTGTCATCTAGTTTCATTTCATTTGTGACTTAAACCAGTGGTCTTCCAGGGTATACAGTACATCAATTCATCTAGATATTTGCCTAGTTTTCCAGCAGGCTACATAAAAATCACTAGCAAAGTTACAAACTAAAATTTTATACAGACAATGGCTTATTTATACTGCTCTGTATACTATACACTGAAATGTAAGTACAACATTTATATTCCATTTGATTTATTATTGTATGGTAAAAATGAGAGCGAGTCAGCAATTTTTCAGTAGTAGTGTACTGTGACACTTTTTGTATTTGTCTGATTTTTATAAGTAGGTATTTAAGTGAGGTGAAACTTGGGGTACGCAAGACAAATCAGAATCCTGAAAGGGGTACACTAGTCTGGAAAGGTTAAGAGACACTGAAAAACCAATGAGGTCTCAAAGTGATTATGGAGTAATAATAGTGGCACCATAGTTAAGGTTGCAGCAGAGGTTCTGTTTAAAATGAATGTAGCATCTAAAACCCATATGGTATCCTATGTATATAGTCAAATCATCTTGACAAGTAGCATGCCAGTTCAAGGGCCTAGGTAGCCCTATTCTGAGGGCTTAAGCAGGACTTGCGTGACACATAGGCTTTGTGTTGACTCTCTGCATGGTGGTGAATTTCACCCTTCACGAGCAGTAAATGTCTGGCACAGAACATTGGATGAAGCATGTTTCCTGCTAAAATCTTTAAAACTCTCAGGATTCACGAACATTTTCACAAAAACCTGGTGGCTTTCTGAGTAATTATGAATCATATGGTCCCACAAATCCTAGTAAATCAAACTCAGCCTTTTGATTTGTCAAGATGTTTGAAAAGAAATGTTTTACTATTTTACCAGGTCTAATTCTAACCACTTCTGGTCACTAATGACTCCATAATAATAGTATCAGAGGGGTAACCGTGTTAGTCTGAATCTGTAAAAAGCAACAGAGGGTCATGTGGCACCTTTAAGACTAACAGAAGTATTGGGAGCATAAGCTTTTGTGGGTAAGAACCTCACTTCTTCAGATGCTCCCAATACTTCTGTTAGTCTTAAAAGTGCCACAGGACCCTCTGTTGCTTCTTCCATAATAATAATTCATAATTATGTCAGAATAGGATGCTAATTCCAGTGTTCCGACAAAACTCCATTTTGCGTGATCTGCATTCTGCCAGTTTAAAATCCCTGTTGGTGTTCTAATTGGATAAACTCTTCTCCAGTTTTTTCCTAAATTGTTACATCAGCTGGTGTGTCCTTAGAAGCAATGGGTGAAATGATCTCTGTGAATAATTTGTATGAATATGTGAAATGCTGATGGATCCTTTGAGGGAAGGTGTCCCTTCAGATTGAGATTATCATTACAACGTAACAAGGTTCTTCTGTGTATCTTGGACATAATACTTTATGTATCTGCAAATATAATTTTGTAAAGATCCCAACTATGCTTTCAATTAGAGATTTTAATTTTTAATGAGGTTTGGAAGGATTAAATTTTGTATTGGTAAATGTTGATAAAGATTGATTTTACCATACATACACAATCTGATGAAAATTAGAATTTTACAGATAGGCAAAGTTTAAAAAAAAAAAAGCAGTTTGAGAACTTAACATTTGATTTAAGGATATTTACTCTGTATATTTTGACATATGATGTTGACAACTTGTGTTTTAAAGGACTTTTTGAATGTCCATGTCTATTGTCATGAAGTAATTATTTCCTGTAACCGTGAAAATGTTTTTGGATGTTTTTCTACATTTTCAAATATATTGATTTCAATTACAATGCAAAATACAAAGATTATAGTGCTCACTTTATATTATAATTTTATTACAAATATTTGCACTGTAAGAAAGCTAAACAAAAGAAATAGTATTTTTCAATTCACCTCATATAAGCCCATTCAGTCCTACTTCTTCTTCAGCCAATCACTAAGACAAACAAGTTTGTGTACATTTACAGGAGATGAAGCTGTCCGCTTCTTATTTACAATGTCACCTGAAAGTGAGAAAAGGTGTCCACAAGGCACTGTTGTAGGTTGGCATTGCAAGGTATTCACATTCCAGATATGATAAACATGCCTCTTCATGCTTCGACTTGTAGGCTCTAAAGTTTTACATTGCTTTGTTTTTGAGTGCAGTTATGTAAAGAAATATCTACATTTGTACATTGCATTTTCACGATAAAGAGATTGCACTACAGTACTTATATGAGGTGAATTGTAAAATGCTCCTGTACCTCGATATAATGCGACCCGATATAACACAAATTCGGATATAACACGGTAAAGCAGTGCTCCGGGGGCACGGGGCTACGCACTCCAGCGGATGAAAGCAAGTTCAATATAACGCGGTTTCACCTATAACGCGGTAAGATTTTTTTGCTCCCGAGGACAGCGTTATATCAAGGTCGAGATGTACTATTTCTTTTGTTTATTATTTTTACAGTGCAAATATTTGTAATAAAAATATAAAGTGAGCACTGTGTACTTTGTATTCTGCATTGTAATTGAAATAAATATATTTGAAAATGTGGAAAAACACCTGAAATACTTATAATTAATTTAAATTGGTATTCTATTGTTTAACAGTGTGATTAAAACTGCGATTAATTGCAAGTATTTTTTAACCTTGCAGTTAATTGCAATTATTTTTTAATCGTTTGACAGCCTATATATATAAATAAATATATATATACAAAAAAAATTAAAAAATCTATTTCTACCAAACCTATTTTTAACATCCTTTGTTTTGCATTTCAGTGGTTGTTCCCTCAGCCATGTCAGCTTGTGAGCCCAAGACTAACGGGCACCATCCAGCTCCACGACTCTCTGTTTCTTCCCGAACCACTGTGGTCGCCACCATGGAAACCACCTCCCAGGACTCGCAGACAGTCATGAAGTGGAAAACAGTGGTGGCCATCTTTGTTGTGGTTGTAGCTTACCTGGTAACTGGAGGTCTTGTCTTCCGTGCCCTGGAGCAGCCTTTTGAAAGCAGCCAGAAAAATACAATAGCCTCAGAGAAGGCGGATTTCCTTCGGGAGCACGTTTGTGTGACCCCAATGGAGCTGGAGACTCTGATTCAGGTGAGATATGAGGAAGACAGCAACTCATGAGGAGGAGGAAATATATATAATTTTTTTTTGAGCCTCTTCCTGGAAGTTCTGAGAAATGAGCTTAGTATTTCATTGCTAAGTCCCAATCACAGGGTGACTGGATGTCTCAGGGGGATTGGCAATGAGGTAGGGAGCCTTCCAGCTTGAAGTCCCTGGTTTGAATCTAACCCAAATGGGTAGTGACAGAAGTTATCACCTGAGAGCTGTTTGGTGGCCTGTGTGAAATGAATTGGTCTCATTCTAGGTTCCACTCAAGAAGTGTCAGTACTGCCAACGTTCACCATCCCAACTGGCAGCCTCAACAGAGGGGTCAAAGACCAAATGGTTATAAGGACTTGATAATCCTCTTTCTGTTATTTAGGTGATGCCTCCCAGTCAAGATATTGTGAAAAGGTCTGCATTGCTGCTGGCTGTGCGGTACATATTCCTGTTTGCAGTGCTTTTAATCTGGCAGCTTTCACCAATGCTGAATTCACATTAAAGCATCTAGGAGCTAGCTTCATTTATTTGTTGTTAGGCCTGTGCACACTAATGTAAGAGCATTTCCTGCTGGCTTGACTGACAAACCTGGGGTTCGTTAATAAGATGGCCATTCATTTAATAAATGAATCCTACACAAAAAGTCCAGAATTCTTGTAGTGAAAATCTGTTTTGATGAGGAAGATTAGAATTTCACTTCAGAAGAGTGACAACACTTGCTCTATTCTACAGTAGTGTCGAGGGGGCCATATTCAGTGCTGGTGTGGATCATCTGAAGTCAGTGAAGATACACTAGGGTTGAATTTGGCCTGATGTGTTTGGCATTTCAGTCTGAGAATGTTCTATCCCCATTTACTGGGAGCAGCTCAAATTGCAGCACTGAACCTCAATATTGAGGTACATGAATGAGCTTTATTGATGAGGTCTGCAGTGCATAAGTATTCACACTCTAAAGCATAGCTCCCAACATTTCAATTAGCTAAAGTGGGACACAGTGCTGCTCATGTCTGGCTCCTCTCCCGCTCCATAGCTAGAGATAGAGGTGTGTACGGACCAAATTTGATTGGCATTGCAATCTAGCACACTTTGTTGCGGTGCCACACAAATTTGGCCGGTGGGCCCCTCCATCTGCATCTACGGAGGGGCAGATGGGCCAGTCCTGAGTGGTGCTGCAATCCCATGTGCCAGGTCACAATGCCACTTGATTTGGGGGCCCTCTCCAACAGGGAACCTGGAGACTCCAGCCTCCCACCCCAGGTGACTCTGAATGCAGAAATGTTCACTTCAACTGAGGCAGGAGGTTTTGGCGGTCAAAATGGGATAGTACTGCAAAACCTGGGACTGTTGGGAGGTCTGCTAAAGTCCTTTCCTAACATTCATTAGGCTCAGTGCAAAACCTGTGATGAATTTCGTGGAGCACAGCCTCTTTTTAGTTGTTCAAAGTTCTGACCTGGAGTCTGGAGAGAATGTCCCCAAAACATTGTAGATGGAAGTCCAGATCTATTCTCGAATGCAGTACAAAATGTTTTCAAGCAAACTTGAAACTATTTTATATTCACCTGGATTGGAGTTTTGTGACAGGTACAGAACTGAAGCAAGAGGCTTGCTTAGGTTCACAAAACTTTTGCATGAAGCTGGACCCAATTCCTCCTGCCTGGTCAAACTGTTGAGAATCTCACAACTCTATAGTTCACAAGAGGAAACTATACTTATTTTAATTAGGACTGTCAAGTGATTAAAAAAATTAATCACGATTAATTGTGCTGTTAAACAACAATAGAATACCATTAAATATTTTTGGATGTTTACTAGATTTTCAAATATATTAATTTAAATTACAACACAGAATACAAAGTGTACAGTGCTCACTTTATAATTTTTATTACAAACATATTTGCACTGTAAAAAAAAGATAGTATTTTTTAATTCACCTCATATAAGTACTGTAGTGCAATCTCTTTATCGTGAAAGTTGACTTACAAATGTAGAATTATGTAAAAAAAAACCTGCATTCAAAAATAAAACAGTGCACAACTTTACAGCCTACAAGTCCACTCAGTTCTACTTCTTGTTCAGCCAATCACTCAGACAAACAAAGGTTTGGTTACAATTTGCAGGAGATAATGCTGCCTGCCTCTTATTTAGAAGGCCAACTGAAAGTGAGAACAGGCGTTTGCATGGCACTGTTGTAGCTGGTGTTGCAGGATATTTACCTGCCAGATGCACTAAAGAGTCATACGTCCCTTCATGCTTCAGCCACCATTCCAGAGGACATGCTTCCGTGCTGCTGATGGGTCCTGTTTGATAATGATCCAAAGATATGCGAAGTTCTTGTTTTTCTAACAAACACTTTTCCCTGCCTATTAGGAATTCTATCTCAACAGGATGCTAAAGAGTGCAACATCAGGATATTTCTTAATATCATGTACTCTGAACCAGGTTTCAGTTTTCCAAGTGTACACAACATTTCATCCTTTCTTTTACCTCAAAGGTGTGGTGGCCTTTATCTCATATTCAGGCAGGTTGTGTCACTGCAAGTCAGATATTCTGAACAAACCTTCTCTCTCGTGAATTCAGTTTGTCCTCAGGCATTTCACTGGCTAACTGGGAATCATTTCTAAATAGTAAATTAAACCGGTTTAGCAGTTCGACGTACTGAATGGCTTAAGGCCAGGTAGTGTAAAATATTAAAATGTATTTTGTCAATAAAGAATAATTTCTATTTGATTCTTATGAGTGACTAGGAATAGGTAAACATGGCTCACAACTGTGGTGAAATACAATGATACATTATAAAGCTGCACTTGTAACTAAGCTGAGTGTAAGAGCACAACACAGTGTTTCAGATTATTGTCAAGGGGTTAACATTTTTGCTTTCTACCTTTTATGTTGATTTTAAGAAGTGACATCTTCCCTAGCTGGCACAATGGATTACTGCATTGCACCAAGTGCTGGCCCGTCTGAAAGACCATGAGATTAGAATAATGGCGTAATCTCCTTGGGTCTTGGCGATGTTAGATGTTTTCATCGCAAAGCTACACCTAGGGGCAATATTTATTATTAATTCAATTAGAGTCCACGGGTCGGCAACCTTTCAGAAGTGGTGTGCCGAGTCTTCATTTATTCACTCTAATTTAAGGTTTTGCGTGCCAGTACTATATTTTAACGTTCTTAGAAGGTCTCTTTCTCTAAGTCCATAATATATAACTAAACTATTGTTGTATGTAAAGTAAATAAGATTTTTAAAATGTTTAAGGAGCTTCATTTATAATTAAATTAAAATGCAGAGCCCCCCGGACCAGTGGTCGGGACCCGGGCAGTGTGAGTGCCACTGAAAATCAGCTTGCATGCCACCTTCGGCACATGTGCCATAGGTTGCCTACCCCTGAATTAGACTAACTTACATTGTGTCGATGAATGCATAGAGCATACTCCCCAGAGTTACAACGAGGACTCAGCTCTGAGCTACTGGAGTACATTCTCATGGAACAGATCCAATAGGAGAATGAAAGGGAGACTTTAACCATAGGCCAGGGTCTATGCTCTTTCAAGCTGGAGTAGCCTTTGTTAGAAGGGGGCAGTAAGGAGATGAAGCCTGTGATGAGTTTGCAAGGTCAAACTTCTGACCTGAGCCCTAGGTCCTATGTCTCCTGGAAGGGTCTTGCCTTGGGGAGACAAAGCATAGAAGGAAGACACATGGTAGCTGCATGAGTCTATGAGAACCTTGGTGTGCTGAAAGGTGCTCTCCATACCGATCCCCTCTTCTGCCTTCCAAAAACATTTGTATAATTGGCACAAACACTACTGGTTTTATTGCGAGTGACCAGAGATGATCCCAGGCTGTGAAGTTTAGATGTGCAGGTGCTCAGAAACAACTAATAAGTGCAGTATAAATGTCTAGATAGAGGGGAATCCAGATCCAAATAGCCTCAAAGTTTATGCCTGGTCAGATATAGGGCTTTTGTTTCACCTGTTGTAGAGACAGGGCCTGTCCATGAAATTTAGGGAAAGATGTGAACTTCTCAAAGTTTATGTTTGCCAATGGAGTTCAGTTCAGGCCCATCTCAACTACTGGTGCCTGCTGCGGTACAGGGTACAGAACAGTTTCTACTAGCAATAACTACATTGTCTCACTGCACATCTGGTGTTATTCCAGTTTGCCTGAAGTGAAGGTTTGTAGTTTTGTCAGCACCCATCTGCTTCTTAAGATAAATTTAAAAATTTGATGAATATACTGCAGTGAAAATAACTCATTAATTAGTGCTTCATGCAATCTATGACCTGGCTTCAATGATATTATGAACTATTGTAAATATAGAGGAGTGAGGGATGGACAAAACCAGCTATGCACCACTTTTTAATTGCAGCCCTTTTGGATGAGGGGACTTTCATCAGATTGATCTGAAATTGAATTTTGAGAGGAAAAAAAGAAAGAAAAAGGTCTGATATAATAAAAAGAAAACAGACCTGACTGCCTCCTTTGTGTTTAGCTCTCTGATTCCCGTTTGGCCAAAGTGTTGTAAGATTCAACAAAGGATTAGACAATTATTTTAATAAAAATAAGAGCCACAGTTATACTTGCTAAGGTACAATTACCAGGATTACTCATCCTAATGGTTCAGGGATAAGATGATCAGTACCCTCTCTTTATAGTGTTATAGCTGACTACAGCAGCTCTACCCAGGACGGTAACAGGAAATAGTATGAGAACAGAGAGTTGGTAAGGAGGGAGGCTAGTCAGTAGTTACTGTCTGGGGCTCAACTATTTGCACTGCTAATGCTGTCAACCCATGAGGTGTGCTTTGAGTTTTTTCCCTAAAGAGCAGAATTAGTAAAGAAACTTTAGACGCTGTGGCCTAGATCCATAAGATCTAGGCAGGAAGCCACCTAAGATAGTCCATGGGACATGCTTACAACAGCAGGGGTGTTATGCCCCACCGCTCTCAGAGAGAGAGGCACCTATCTCTGCTTGGCAGTCTATGAATGGGAACCCATCTCCTGGAGTCAGGTGCTTAGGTTCCTAACTAGTTTCTTGAAGGAATGCATTAGACAGCCACCTCACTCAACGCAAAAAATATAGTGAAGGAGGAGGTGGAGGTGACTGGAGCAGGGGACTAGGCCCTGGGTCACCCACCTCTCTGGTGGATGCCCAACTGAACACTGAACTATAGACTCATTTTCTCTCCTTCATTATTTAGCCGCAGTGAAATAGCTTCAACAGGAGAGATTAGAGGAGTCCTGTGTCAGAATATCCCACAGCTCAGTGGTTTGTACATGTGCCTCAGAGGAGAGAGAGCCCAGTTCAAACTCCTTTCTACCCTGCTAACAGAGAGGCAGAAATTGTATCTGGATCTTCCCCATTGCAGGTGTAGTTCCTAACCCCTGGGTTATAAGTGAAACTGTTTCCATATTTTGAATGATCCCTGATTTAGTAGGCAGCCTTTGAACCCACCTACTGGATCAGGCCCCACACGCAAGTTAGATGGCTGAATGCTGATCTTCCCTGTTTGTGAATTGCTCTGGGGCTTAGGCAGGAGATAGGCACCAAGACACCTAGAGGGAGTGTAGTGGGCGGACCGCCCCACTCTCTGAGAGCATGGGCTGCAACAGGCCAGTGGGCTTGCGCAGACGCACAGCCAATGGGAGAAGGGCATAGTGGGAGCCAATCAGGGCCCAGGTTGGAGACAGCCAATCGGGGCCAGGCTCAGCCCTATAAGAAGGCTGCCCAGGAAGGGAGCAGGCAGTCTGTCCCAGGCCTTTGACAGGGGAAGGTCTGTCTCCAGAGCAGGTAGACTAGCTCCGTGGATAGTGCAGTGCTGGCCAGGCTCAGGGAGCAAAAAGGGAGCTCTAGCCTGAGGTCTGCAGGCCCTGAAGGGAAGGGCCTAGTGGGTGCAAGGGGCCATAGGGGAAATGGCCCAGGGAAGTAGACAGAAGGAGGGGAGAGAAGGAGGACAGCGAGGCTGCCGCCAGAGGGTCCCAGGGTCGGGACCCAGACTAGAGGGCGGGCCTGGGTTCCCCCGCTTCTCCCCTTGCAGTTGGCTGTAGGGAGTGGCTGTAGGGAGTGGCCATTACAGACCATGCCAGGTCCCTGACAGAAGGGATTAGACTGTGGGGTGTGTGGTTGACCACGGTGGCTGGACATAGAGACTGCTGATTGACCCTCCCCCCGGAAGGGGGTGTGGAAGGACTAAGGGGCACTGCCGCAGGGCAGTGGTCCTGAAGAGGACGCTGTGAGTTGGTCAGCGACGTGGGCTCAGAGGCCAACTAAGGGCAAGACAATGGGCGGGATACCACCGAGAGGGGACGCTCCACTGGACTGAGCTAATTCCTGGAGTAACCAGTAGGAGGCGCCGCTGTGGTGAGTCCCAACCTTGTTACAGGGCAGCAGCGGTGGGCATTCCTGGAGACTGAAACCAAGGGACTTTTACTCTGAAAATGTAGGCACCGACAGGGTTCGACAGGAGTTTTGTGGATTGCAGCAGAGTAAAAATTGGGACTTAGGTGCCTGAGCCCTGGACTAAGTCTGGGATGTAGGCCCTGAAATACCTTTATAGATCTGAGCCTACCTGCCTGACCGGAGCACTGTTATAAGCCAACCGGCCTATGCTGGCTCTTTGACAATAGACCAAAGATAAATTGGATGACTTGAATAAGATGGAAGAAAAAAGCCCTAAACAGAGCAGAAAGAGGGACTTTTGAACAAAATACTGAAGGAGGTGTGGAAAGACTGGCCGTACAGTATAGAAAAGCAATTGTAAACTTCTGAGATACATACCCCCGGTGCATTGCTCACCCTGTCGATGATTGTGTCCCCAATGTGGACATGATCTGTCGATGATTAAGTACAAGAGGACATTGTCTCACCATGCATTTCTCCAGTAGCTGCACTAGAACACCTGTGATAGCTGGTGGAGACTATGAGCCTGGTTCTCCTCTCATCTTGGTTTTATACAGGTGTAACTCCATAGGCTATTGGAGTTCTTCCGGTCTTACTCCGGGATAAGTGAAAAGACATTCAGGCCCTATGTGGTATCACCTGCAGTCTCCCACACATCTTCTGGAGTCCCCCATAGATCAACTTATTTCAGGAAGCCATCCTTAAACTAAGAGAGGATGTAACTGGGAATAAACTTCTGTGTGATTCATAGTTTAATTTGCTGGACCTTTCAGCTACTGGGAAGTATAATTAACAGAATGTCAGATGATCTCTAATCTGTTAGGTTTCAGCTATGTGAAATTACAGCCACATGGAAACAAAGATGTTCTTAGACTAGAAAAAACCTGAGAGGATTTAGGAAGAGCTACTAATGGAAAAGTTACCAGGATACAAGAACTAATGACACAAGGTGATATCGATATTGTATGGCTGCCATTCCACAAGCATCTCAAGGAAAATGAGATCTAACGGATTTTTGTTTTTAAGTAGATATTAGTCTTTCCCAGGAGTGCTGCCAGCTTTTTTGCCGCCCTAGCTGGCAGAAGGTGCCACCCCCGAATTGCCACCCCCGACAGAGGTGGCAGAAGGTCCCGCCCCTGAAATGCTGCCCCCAACAGAGGCGGCGGAAGGTCTGGCTGCCGCGGTCACCGGCCCCCAAATGTTAGTGCCCTAGGCAACCGCCTAGGTCACCAAATGGGTTGCACCGGCCCTGGTCTTTCCTGATACTTACGACCAAGTAGCTGCTCCTTTTTAAGATATGGTCATTCAAAATGTAAAATAAAATGAGTTCCTGGAAATCTCATTCTCCTGATCCTAATGATTGTTTCTCACGTAATATATTCTTTCTATAGGTGCTTTATCTTGACTGCAATACAATGAAAAAATTATAACCCTGCCACACCTCATGTTGAGGTATCACTGTTAAAGTATTCACTGTGTGAAAATGAAAAAATGACATTTAAAAACTAATTAAGAATTCTTAAAATAGATATAAATGTTATAGCTCTGCTGCTGCAGGAATGGCATCCAGGTGTGGCCAACATTTAGAAAAGCTTTGCAATGGACAATCGCCCAAATAAGCTGCTGTTCTGGAACCTGTAAGATCACCAACCATTGAAACATTGTGGACAGCTGGGCGAGTTTAGGATTTATATAGTCTTTTACAAGATTAATAAATTACTATAATCCCCTGGGGAAATAGACAATTATTATCCCTATTTTAGCTATGTGGAAACTGAGGCATAGAGAAGTTAGAGCCAAAAGTCAAGATATTCAAAAACGTATGCCTAAAGTTGGGCCTCAAGGCCATATTTTAGACACCCAGATACGGTAAGTGGCTTGATTATCAGAAGTGCAGAGCACTTTAAGGCCAGCCCAAACTTCAAGCGTGAGGAGTCTGATCTTCAGGAACAATCAGTTCCAAGTTTGCTGTCTCAATCACCAGCTTTAACTGGCTACGTTTTCAAGACTCCTCACAAGGAAAAAAGTTTTAGAAAGTTCCTTTCTTTTAGAATGAAAGCTGACATTCCTGGTTACTTTTCTGGGCCCTCCAACCAGAGGCTGACTCTGGCTGCTAGTACACTGCACTTCTACAGCATCTTCTATTTGAGAATTTCAAAGTGCTTTTTTGACAAATTTTTATGAACTGAACCTCACAGCCCCCTGTCAGCTGCCGAGAGCAGCAGCATCATGAGTAGCTCTGGGAGCTCGCCATGTTGAGGGATGGCAAAGCAGCACAGCAATCTGTCCCCCTCCCCCTGCAGCAGTCTGTCCCCCTGCTGCTATGTTCCTAGTGCAGGAGAGAACAGGAGCATTCCAATGATTTGCTCTTTGTTTGTGTGCTGCCCCCTTTGGGGAACAGATACTTCCGGGAGCTTTGAAAGAGATAGGGCGGATGCCTGCAGAGCAACAGAGATCAAAACACTGAGCAGAGCAATCAGGACAGGCATTGTGGGATACTGGCGAAAGCCAGGTCTGTTGACAAAACAATCAGCAATGTCTACACTGGCTCTTTGTTGACAATAAAGGAAGGGGAAAAGACAAGTCTTTTGTAGGGATGGAAGTTTTTTGTCTCCAAACCTGGATGTTTTTCAGGACAAAAGTTCCATTGCAGTGTGTACGCTCTTGCTGTTTTGTCACCAAAAACTGCCTTTTGGTGACAAAACTTGCCAGTGTAGACAAGCCCTCGGGTTGAAGATAAAAGTGAAAGCTCATAAAAGGTGCTCATTGCCACAATGATCGTGCTCATTCCATTTTGTTTTAAAATAAATTCATATAGTGAAATTGTAGCTGGAAAGAAAGTCAAGTTGGAGGTCAGCAAAGGAGGGTCGGTTGTACTTGCTCTACGGTACTTGGGTGAAAACCTGATCAATAACCAACTTTAATTGATGTCAACGTAGCCAGGATGTCACCCCTGGGCTTTTCCTCTGCCTAAGCATTGCAGGTTCTTGGTTGGGCATGATATCCATAGAGCGCCATGCAGCACGCCAACTCAGTAACCTTCAAGGAAAAGTCTGATTATGAATGGGGCCTTAGCCTGTCATTCTGTTTCAGCTTCACTTGGCTGCTCCCCTGGGGTTGCATGCTGGGAATTCATGAGACAGATTTGAAATATGCAGTAGAGATGATGGAGAAGCTGATTGAAGCAAAAATACAGAATTTATATGGAAAAACTTGGGCTAATTAATTCCCACTCTCATAAGACAATCAGGAAATGACAATATTAATATTTCACTTATATGGCACCTTTCAACTAAGAATCACAAAGCACTTTACATGCACTGGACAAAATTACTGAGCTCTCTGGCTGTTCTGCCTGAGTGAAGACCCATTGATTTGGCCCATTGATTACTATTTTTAGTACAATGGGCCTGATTCTTACATACACTATGCCCCCTTAGACTCTGTCAGTGTAAAGGGCCCTTAAAGTGGGTGGACATTTCATTTATGTTCACTTTAAGTTCCCTTTACATGGCTAGAGCAGTATAAAAGACCCTCAGTGTAAATGAGAATCAGGCCTTATGCATGACAGCGTTTTTTTATGCTTTTTCCCGAATTACTGTTTTGTACATTGTTAAACAGCTGCCACTTGCAACAAGGGTGGCAGAACTTCTCTGATGGGTCACATCATTCATAGCAGGATGACTTGGGCATCATCTTCATCTCCAGCACTGCTCCATTTCTCTTGACTTCCCTCATTGCTATGATGCAAGGTTATGCACCTAGCTTATAAAAATGACACTACTTAGCTCTTTTATTGCACTTTTCAAGAGGAAAATGACTTGCCTGAAGTCACTGGCAGAGCCAGGTATAGAAGCCAGCTCTCTTGAGACTTAGTCCAGTGCTCTAGTCACTAGGTCACCATGCCTAGGATAGTGGATAGTAGTCTTGGATTAAAGGGATTATTTTTCTTATTTGGTTAGAAAAAACCCAAGCAACCACAAATACAGTAAATTTAAAATATGTTTTTGTATTTCATAGAGAGTATTATAAGTATGATTGCATGTAAGGCAGATTTTTTTTCCCTAATAGATCAGCTCTTGTATAGAGGCATTTTAAAGAAGTAGCTACTGTAGTTAGTATAAATCTAATACTTCATTCATTTTAAATTGTCAATTAACAAGTTTAGACTCAAAATTAAATGAAAGTTTGTAACTATCAGAGGAGTGAAGTTCTGGAACAGCCTTCCAAGGGGAGCAGTGGGGGGCAAAAACCCTAACTGGCTTCAAGACTGAGCTCGATAAGTTTATGGAGGGGATAGTATGAAGGGACTGTCTACAATGGCATGTGGCCCATCGGCGACTGCAAGTAGCAAAAATCTCCAATGATTGGAGACAGGACACTAGATGGGGAGGGCTCTGTTACCAGGGAAAGAATTCTCTGTAGTATCTGCCTGGTGGGTCTTGCCAACATGCTCAGGGTCTAATTGATCACTATATTTGGGGTCAGGAAGGAATTTTCTTCAGAGTCAGATTGGCAGACACCCTGGGGTTTTTTGCCTTCCTCTGCAGCATGGGGCCTGGGTCACTTGCAGCTATAAACTAGTGTAAATGGTGAATTCTCTGTAACTTGAAGTCTTTAAACTGTGATTTGAGAACTTCAGTAACTCAGCCACAGGTTAAGGGTCTATTTCAGGAATGGATGGGTGAGGTTCTGTGGCCTGCATTGTGCAGGAGGTCAGACTAGATGATCATGATGGCCCCTTCTGACCTTAGTCTATGAGTAATCTATGCTGGGATTCTTGTTCTATTTAAGTGTATTTTTGTACTGGGCTAAAGCTTCACAAGACAATTATATTGTCTTTATTATCTATTTATTTAATGAAATAACAGTGCAAAATTCCACTGCTTTGTTCAGAGACTCCAAGCATCAATTCACTTGGGATGTATGACGTGGTTTACAATTTAGCAAGACTCTTCTGATGCTAATGTCTGAGGCTTAATCCCACTGCATATTTGGTCCTTGTCAGGTTGAAATGATTCTCTTGCTCCCTAATAAAATAGTCAATGTCACATCCTACCAGAAGCTATGAGGCATGAGGTTATCTCTGCTGTATAAAGCATGCAGTCATCATTAGGTCCGTAGACAGCACTACTACTATTATTTGGATGCATTCTTGATTTGGCCCATGAAAAGCAATCATTGAATTGAAGCTGAGATAAATTGTTTTTCAGGCAAAAATTAGAGCATGGTAATTAATGTGGCCATAGCTCCAGAAGCTGAACTGACAATTAAGGATGTGGAATTCAAAGAAAGAATTTATATAGGAAATGTAGGAATGCAAGAGGAAAGCATTGTAGACTAAGTTAAAACAGTGTATTAATCTTCTACATATCATTTGTTTATGTAGTGTCCAACGTGTGTTGGATGCTTTATGGGCAAAGACCAGGTCCTCATCCCTAAGAACTTAACATTTAAATAGAAACATACTAGGACAAGAGAATACAAAAATAAAGGGAGCTGGTAGGTAAGTGAAGGACAAGAGTTACAATTATAAGGTCATGAGTTGGCTTTGATTCTATGCACATCCTGTTTCTTGTTTTGTTGGGTTGGTTAAGGTAGAACTGGCAAACAAATAGATTGTCTAAAAAAATGTTGGCAACTTAATGAGTCTTCAGAACATTATTGTAGGACTGGGAATAAAGGTGAATCTACAGCAAGCATCCCTTAACAATCACTGAAGGGGGAAAAAAACAAGGAGAGGAAGAGTCTAAAGAAGAGTTATTATCTTCCTAATGAGAAGTCATTATAATAGAGAAACAAATGCAGCAGGAACATCCTTTTGTCTGCTTGATGATAGGAATCCATTTGGAGGAGAATGATGGTGAGGGAGGCAGTGACTATAAAGTTAAACACAATCCTTGGAAGGGATTTAATAGATCTGGAAAGGAAGGAAAAAAGTGGAAGAGTGATATTTTTGACTTTCTCTCCCCCCCCCCCCCCCCCAAATTTCTGCCCTTGGATACATTTGGGCTGCTTCCACTGAATAACCCTCCAAATGCTGAAGAGGGTTTGTGTGTTGTATTTGTCTTCTGTTGATAAGGAAAACATTTTTTGTTGGCTTTGGACTCTTTTGAAGAAGCAAAAGGAGCTAGAACACTAGCTGAGCCAAATAATAGCACTTCCCTCCAAGGAACCCAGAACCAGTCCTCTTGACATCCTAGTCTACTTATCCCTTGCCTTCAAATCAGCAGTTCATAGCACCACACTTTTTTAAATCTCAAATTGATTGCCAATTATATGAAGGCAGTTAACATATTTATAAAGACTAGTGTGCACAAACATGTGTACAAATGTTTGTAGCCTAGATCAAATGTTGGTGTGGCACAGCAATACTCTAACGATGAGTGTCACAGAAACGTCTATAAATAAATCTCCCCAGAGCTTTCCTACATAATAACAGGAAAAGAAAACCAAATATCAATAATGATTAGACTGCATAGTGGGCCCAGGTAATTCTGTAAGGCACCCCTGGAACAATGATGAGCAGGGTATAAATAGAGGGCAATCTATACCAATCTGTATGCCTCAACAGAGCCACTTACAATACAGGATGATAGAAAAGTGAGTATGCAGCCTGCGAGGGGATGCGGTGTGTGCTATTATGAAAATGAAACCAGAGAAGAACTAGGATATTTAACGTACCAGCAGAACTGCTAAAAGTGGTTGACTGTGGTATTGATCTCATGTGGAAAAAATTGCGATGACGTATGGATGACTAGAAATTGGCCAGACAACTGGATGAAGGAAATCTTTCTGCCCTTATCAAAGAACACGGATATAAGAGAGTACCATACCTTCAGACCATCTCCTTGATATCATACATGAGTAAAGTATTGCTCTACATAATTCAGGGTGGCATGAAGTGAATTATAGAAGCAGATCTACCACCACCAGCTGGTTTCAGAGAGGGACATGATTTAATCATGACTATCTGTGTCAGGCACTATGAGTCAGACCCAGGGGGTGGCCAAACAAGAGCCTTCCCCTCTGCTTTACCTCTCAGCAAGGCCAGATGAGGGAACTGTAGCTGATACCTCACTGCCAGAGGGTACACCTGTTGACTCAGCAGGGTCAGGTGACTAGCAGCAGGCTTCTGATTGGATACCACCATGCACAAAGCTTCCTGTTTTTGTCCCACTGTTTGCCTGAGAAACTAGTTGCTAGGTCTGCTGCTGACTAGACCCCTGAGACCAAATTCCTGCCTCCTTGCCTGGTTTCTGCTCTTTGCTCCTGTATTGCTCCTTGTTCTTGGTTCCTGCTTCCTAATCCTAATTCTAGAGACTGACTGTGGTTTAACCCTTGGCATTACTTCTGACTGTGATTGTGGCGTAATCCTTGGCATGTCTACTGACTCTGACACTGGCACTGACCCCTGATTTGGCTTCACTCTGGCTTTCACCTTTGATGTGACTTCTGACAGTGACCCTGACTCCGCCCCTGTCTCTGACCACTAGGTCAGAGCAGCCTATTATGGGCAATGACAATCTGTCATATCACTGAAAAATGTAGAGTATAATCTCCCCATTAATTATGTTTCATTGACTACTTCAAATCATCTGATCCCTCAGACATGACCATCTCTAGGGGATACTAGCAGATGTGGCGATGCTAAACATTTAATAGAACTCATCAAAATTCTCTACTGTTAACAACAGAGTACATTGTGAACAGCAGCAGGTGACAGTGAGTGGTTGGGCCAGGTGTGGGACAAGGCTGTACTTTGTGCCTAGGTCTTTTCAACGCAGAATTTATCACATGGCAAGCCTTGGAAGGTTTTTATAAAGTGAATGGAGCTGGCATTTCCTTTGGTGGACACTTCTTAACTGGCCTCAGATTTGCTGAGGCTGTGACGCTCTTTGCTATAACCATTAATGCAATGCAGTGAATGTTGGAGTCTGTAAAAACAGTGAGGATATGGACTATCCCTGAATGTGGCAAAACAAAATGCATGTACATTGATACAATCAATAAAAACAGGATGAAAGTAGACATCACAATCAATGGTCAAGCTGTAGAGGAGGTATATGAATGTATTTATCTGGGATCATACATATCCAACCAAAGAAGCTGTTCCAAAGAAATCTGAAGAAGACTAGGGATGGCTTAGCCAGCCATGGCCTCCCTTACGAAAGTATGGGAAAACGGTGACAGCTGGAAATGTATGAAAGTTCGACTGGTGAAAAGCTGCTTCTTTTTCCATAGTGACTTAGGGATGTGAATTCTGGGAAATGAATGCTGCTGGGAAGAGGAAATGTGAAGCCTTTGAGATATGCAAGAGTTCCCCAGCAGCACATCTTCTGGATGGGAAAGACGATGAACACTTAGGTTAGAAATATTATTGGAGAGACGTGGACTCTGCTCTTGGAAATCAACAGACACAAACTTAAGTACTTTGGTCACATGATCAGGCATAGAGGTGAAAATAACTTTCTCAAAGCTGTCATGGAACGAATAGTGGTGGATCATCATAGTAGGGGATGACCAGTGAAGTGATGAATAGGAGGTGTGCAGCATATCAGTGGGAGGTCAGCTGTAAAGTTAGTGATGGATCAAAAAGGCTTCTGAAAATTCTTCTGAGGTCACCAGGATTTAGACATGAATAAATGGACTTTACTTATTCTTTTGCAGGTGAGGAAACTGAAGTATAGATAGGTTAAATTAGTATCCCAAGCAAACAACTGCACCAAGTTCTCCTAATGTCCAGCCGTGTGCTCTGAACACTTGACAGTGAATCCTATCTAATATCCATCACCACTCTTGAAATTCATAGACCATGTGAGAAAAAGCTATTTCAGTTACACTGGCTGGAAGGGTATTCCCATATAGTTGTAATATAAGCCAGGTTGCTGAGTCAGGTCATCCCATCACCACCACATCAGTTGTGCAGCTTTTTCTGTTATATGTATCTGAATTTCTGTAAAGACACAGCTGTGCTAAATATCTTAGTCCTGAAATGCCTTAGTCCTTGTCTTGAAATGTCTCTTCTGATTTTGGAGAAGTGCTTTGTACTGGTGCCTTATAGGCCAGGAGTAAAAAGCATAATTCCACAAGGACCTGGAGCCAAGTTTAGATCTGTGAATAAATGGTGAATGTTTTTCTGTAAAATTGTGTGAATATTTTCAGCTTTGTTGCAGGCATTTTCCTCCCCCTCTAATTTGGCTTTTGAGCAAAGGTTTTGATCACATGGAATATTTGCATTGGAAAAAAAGAACATTGGAAAATCTGAACTTCTAAGCCACCTACCACTCTGAATGGGCCTATTTTCAAATGAAAAGCCATTGAAGACTGATACCTTTATTTTGCCAACATGGGACCTTTTTTCAAGTCTATAAGAAATTAAGAGAAACCTTTTTACTGTATGAGTACTTTCTTTAGAGGTAGAAAATGGTTACAAAAAGTGGTAAATGTTTCAAATGGAGTTTAAAGACTTAAATGGCTTGGATTCTGGGTACTTTGGGGACCCACTCTTTCCTTTTGGGACACTACAGTAATTGAGATCCATTGAGGCATTTGAGCTAGAATCCCTAGCTTAAATGGGAAGGGGTTGCTGACAGAGCCACCTTAGTGAGGGGCCAGGGCTGGCCCACAATATTTTGGCACTTGAGGCGGGGAGCTCAAATGATGCCTCCATGCCCCCTCGCTTGGGCCAAAACTTTGAAAGGTCTCAATTCTGCCTTCTTCCCGTTCTACTCCTCTCATGGTACTGCTCTGCTACCTACCCCAATAAAGGAGAACTAACAACTTAAAATGCCTTGTTCAAAAATTTTAAGTAACACTCAACTTTCAAACTCCTGAACAACAAATGTAACTTTTCTTGTCTGCATAGTAAACACTGGCATTTTTATGTGTTTGAATAATCAAAGTGGTATTTTCCGTGCCTTCTTGGTTGCAAAGATTTGAACTGCTTCCTGCTGAAGGTCCACAGTCTGGGCCAGCTCATGCTCTATCCATTATAGATTATATTAAGAGGGAGATGGAAATCAGAGGGGAAAGAGATTGGAGGGAGTCATAGTGAGAGTCCATAACAGCAACATGGAGTGGGAAAGGAGAATAGAGTCTAAATGGGCTCCAATGAGAACAAATGGGAAGAGATAAGAGGAGGAGTTGCAAGTGGCAGGAGGAGGAAAGGAAAAGCTTGACCCCCTCACTATGATTCAGTTGGGGATGATTCATGGTAAGAAGGGTTTGAGAAGCAGAGATCATGGTGTGAAAGCACAGACCATCACAGAGTGGGGGGATATAGGTTACTGTGTGTCCCAGGCAATGGAGAACGTGAGAGATGAAGGAGTCGTGGATACTGGCCATCTCTTCAGAGATGGAACAAATGTTCCAAAAAGAGAATGGGGGAGACTGTCAAGGGGCAGAGGTGGGGTCTGCCAACAGAGGTGCCAGTGGGGCAGAGGTGGGGTCAGAGAAGGTACAGAAGGGGCAGGGAAGGAAGGAAGGTTACAGTTGGGTGGTGTCACTGAATTTGTTAAGAAGTACTGGAGTTATAGTTTAAATGTACCAGGTATTTCCCTGCTACATGGGCAGACTTCACACCTCAGTAACCCCCAGATGCTAAATGTCCTCTAGAGTTGTGAGTATCCCCTCAGGCTACATGAAGTCACATCATTGTACTGATATATAAATATGCAGAGACTACAGTAATCTGAAGGGGGTTTCTGTGTTAACTTCCACTGCAGTTGTAATCCAATCCCAGTCCTACAGCCAGGCCGCCAGGCCACTTGCACGCTTTTTATTGGCATGGCATGGAGAACAATCCAATGACCATGCATGAAAAGCTCCATACTGCTAGTGTTTATATGCAACACTGCCATCTACAGAATGGGATCATTATACCAGATGGCAGGTACCTGTGCTATTAGGACAGGAGGATCTACCGTTACTAGTACTGTGAAATCCCAAGGGTCCATGGTGTGCATTATAGTGGCAATTAGGAAGTTCTAGGTGGTCACAGATTTGTTTCAATATATTTTTATTAAGGAGTCCTTTTTTGTTTGTTTCAAATTAGGTATTCGTATTTTATTTGGTATCTGATATTAACAACTTAATATAATTTATTTAATTGCCTGATAATTAAACCCTTGACTGACTAGATTCAGTTGACTCAATGAGCATTATTTCTATTTACCACCTTCACTGTCGCATTTAGCATCCATCTCATCCCCGTCCACCATTAGAGCCTTTTCCTCTGCAGCTTCTGCCTCTGGAACAGCATTTCTGCATCTCTCTGCTGTATCAATTCTCCATTTGATTTCAAGCCTCATTGCATCTTTCCTCACTTATCTGTGCCTCTTCACTTTTCAATAATTATCAAAGGGGAAGAACTCTGTAGAATACTTTAGGGATTCAATTTGTATGGAGGATGCTACTGTACTTACAGCATCAATTACAGAATTCAGATCCACTGGTGTGTGGAGCTGGGGTTCCTGTCTCTAACTGTACCATATTTGAGAAGGCACTTTGCAGGCTGACTTGTTATCTCTTTCCTTGCAGCATGCCATTGATGCAGATAACGCAGGAGTCAGTCCCATAGGAAACTCTTCTAACAACAGCAGTCACTGGGACCTTGGAAGTGCCTTTTTCTTTGCTGGAACAGTCATCACAACCATAGGTATATTTATATTTTAAGGGAGATGGTGACATTGAGAAGTGGAGAACAAAATAAGTTTCATTAGATCTCAGAGACAGGCAAAGCAGCAGAACTGCACTTTTGGGGGTGCTTGACTGTATCATTATGTGGTGTATCTGACACTAAGCTGTGGGGTGCACTTCAGGAATTACTTATATAATGAGGCCAAGAAAGCAAGACTGAACCAGAAAGCAAGTAGTACAGAAATTTTCACAGTTCTGTAACCCTGTTACTACTAGTACAGGTGGCCGCCTAATTGGCCATGGCTATGTAAGCCAATTCTGTCTCTGAGGTCAAGCACAAGAGCCAGATACTTCACATGCAGCTGCAAGAAACCCTGCAGTGGTCACTAATGAAATAACTTTCCTACGAGGGTAATTTCTTCCTAACCACATCAGTCAGTGGTTGTCGTAGGCCCTGAAGCATGAGGGTTTATATCCTTCATAAATTTTTCAAAATAGCTATTATAACCGGGGCTATACTTGGTGTCCATATAAATGTCTAATCCTTCTTAAAATCTAAGCTTTTGGCCTCAATGATACCTGGTGGCAATGAGTTCGTCAAGTTAATTATGCATTGTGGAAAAAATAACTTTTTTACCAGATTTTAAATTGTTGTTTTTAAATATCACTGAATGTCGTCTTGTTCCTGAATTATGTGAAAGGCTAAGTAGGAGCGCCAAATTTACCTTTTCTATGCCACTAATATTTGTATTAATCTGTCAGGTTCCCTCTTACTTGTATCCTCCTAAATAGCCCCAATCTTTTCAATCTATTTATGAATGAAATCTTTACCCCTCTAATGACTTTTGTCAGCTCTCTCTGTACTACTTCTTCTGAGGACACTCAATTGATGATCTTTGCCTTTACCAGTAGCTTATATTTCTCAGTGACTGAGGTGTTATTCATATGGATTCATTTTTATATGAAAAAATATTTGGGAACTTCACAAATAGCATATTACATTCCATAGCCCTGATTTAGAAAAGTATTTAAACATATATTTAGGCTCTGACTTCAGTAGGATTTAAGTACATGCTTAAAGTCAAGCATGTACTTAAGTAATCTTCCTGAAGAGGGATACTTTCCTGAATCAGGCTCTGTCGATTGCATCAATTAGGGTCTTGGTTATGAAAATCAGCACTAGGATTTATCAGTTAGAATGTTGAATCTAATCTGATTTTTTTCCTTTATATCTTTAAATAATTCATTTGTAGGTGAGTGCTAATTTTCGGAGTAGTCAAGCAACGAACCACTATAATGAAAGGGTTTAATGGAGACCCCAAAATAATCTTAACTGTAATGGTGCGGGTGTTACAATTATAATTCTTGTTTCCTCTCTTTAATGATAACCATGCTTCCCAAATAGAGACATAATGGACACTGAAGTCTTAGAGCACTATATAGAGGCACATGGACAATTGGGGAAAAGGAGGTGTCTGTGCAAACTGCAGTGGCTGTAGGTGTTTCACTTGTTTGCACAGAGGCATTATTGTTCTTCCTCCCCTAGGGGGAATGCACTCACTGTCAGCCCTGGCTACACTTTTAGAAATGTCACAGCATGTTCTCCTCTGCACACCCAACGCTCCTGGCACCTTCCATGGGCTAAGGGGACAAGTCCTTCCCTATGCTTTCCTGGCACTCCTCTCTAGATAGTCCAATATTTCTGCCAGGACTAGCCTTCCACAGCCCCCTTGCACTCTGGCTGTAGTAAGATTGTGGAAACCTTTGGGTAAGGGGCTTCCTGCACTTTACAGCAGTTGATAAGAGTTGCTCCCTGTAGAAAACTGTATCCCCAAGGACTCCTACACTGACAATGAAAACCTTATGTCTATGCAAGAATCTCAGACACTTGGATGGAGTTCTGAGGTTTGGAACCAGAACTGAAGCCCAAACCAAACTTGCCCAAAGATGTTCAGACTGAACAGAGAACAGGTAATTATGTGTTAATTAGCGTTTGTGCTCTGAGGCAGCTCTGTGAGTTACCTTAACAATGGGCAACATGAAGACATATAGGAGTCTTTATTACCACGTTAACAATGCTATTTAAATGTAAATAATCTCCAGAGGGAATTCTCAAAGAGCTGCTTGTGAGAGCCCATTAAAAATCATGAAAAATAAAACTTAGGCTTTTTTATTATTAAATTGAAAAGAATGAATAAAAGGAGTCCTTGAAGCCTCATGTTAGCACAGCAGCAAGGACTGGAAATGGCAATTCGTATAATCTGCAGTAAAGGGCCTATGTAATTCAGAGCTGAAAACTGGGAATGAGAATATTCAGGTGAGTCATCCTCCCATCAGGACGCAATTGACAGAGTTCAAATGCAGCAGCAGCAGCATGGAAGAGATAGGCTAGGGCTCTAATCTAAAGGTTTCCTGTAGCTTATTGTGCAGCTGCCATGCTGAGTAAAAGTAGCCCAGTTACTCAAACAGCTTTAATTAGGAAGATGAGTTCAGAGAGAAATAGTAGTAACTGAGGGTTACATGTGAATAATGCTAGTTTCCAGTGGGCACCACTAAAAAGGCTGCATTGACTGACTTCTGTTCAATGGGCATAATGTGGTGGAGAGCATGTAAGGAACCTTCCTCTTCTTGCTCAAACCATCTGCAGACTGGGTGTGGCATATAGGCACCTGCACAAGAGGCCATGTCTGAATTTGAAGTTATGATGATGATTTTTCTCTCCAGGGTATGGGAACATCGCCCCAAGCACTGAAGGAGGCAAAATTTTCTGCATTTTGTATGCCATCTTTGGGATTCCACTCTTTGGCTTCTTGCTGGCTGGAATTGGAGATCAACTAGGAACCATCTTTGGGAAAAGTATCACAAGAGTGGAGAAAGTTTTCCGAGTAAGATCATGGTTAAAAGTCTTTGCTGGTGTGGCCTGACTTGTTTAATCTCAAATACTATTAACATTACAGAGGATCTTAGAAAGTTTTGCATGTTGGGCACAAATATCTTTAGTTACATAGCTTGTTTGTGTGATCTACGTTTCCTGCATTGAAAATGAAGACAAAGTGATACAGATTCTGTGGGACCAGGTATACAGAGTAACCCTCAGTTGCATCAGTACTGAAAACAGAGTTTTGGAAAGCCTGATTTCTGGGGTGAACTATATAGATACCTTTCAGCTACCTCTCTCCCTGAGTTCTATGTAGAGAATAACAAACATATGGGGCCAGATCCACAGTTGCTATAAATTAGCATAGCTCCACTGACTGTGATGGAGCCTGCTGAGGATCTGGTCCATAGTTCTCCCCTTCTCTGTGGCTTTTATCACATTTGGGTACTATTTATACACTTAATACCTATTTCTAATTATACAAAATGTTCTGAAGTTGAACGGACCAAGTGCAATGACCCCCAACTTACTGTCACTGGTGTGGTTCATTCTGTTGAATTACATCCTCCATGGAAGTATATCAAACACTTCACCTGGGAGTGGTATCACAGCACTGGCTAATGCTGCTTTGCTAACATGGTGGTTTCACTTCAAGGATTCCCCTTTTAGATGCAGGACTTCCAGGAATGATGTGAGTATATCGTAGTTCCTTGGTATGTGGCATAACTGGAGGTAAGTCCTGTCTGGGGGATGGGGTAGATGAGGGGTTGTCCAGGCAGACTATTTTAAAAAGCCTCCATCTCTAAAACATTCCCACAGATACAAGGCAAAATACTTGTAGCTGATTTTGGAACTAAAGTAATTGAGCATTAGACTGGAGTATGAGTAATTTCTCAGATTAAACTACCTGTGAAGAGTCCCAGTCCACACCTCAGGAATATCTTTTGGCCTTCATTTTCAAAAATGACTAGTGATTTTGGATGACTCAATTTTTACATGCCTGACTAGAGACAGCTTGAAAAGGCCTGATTTTCAGAAACTGCTAAGCATCCACTTTCTGCAAATCTGATCCCTTGAAGATGTCTCAAGTTGGGAACCCAAAAATCAAGGGACCCAAAATTGCTTGTCACTTTAGAAAATTTTGGCCCCCCTGGTCATATTTTCTATTCATTCCAATTTACTTCAAATCATTCCTGGGAGCATTCCAATGTGGTTCTTCCAGAGAAAGCTTACCAGTGGGTAAGATATGGATTTGGGAATCTAAAAACCTTGGCTTTATTCCCAGCTATGCCATAGACTTGCAGGGCGACCTTGGACAGAATCCTTAAACTCTCAGCATCTCAGTTTCTCTCTCTGTATATATGATAATAATTATATGTACCCATCTTTTAGAATTACTTTGAGATCTAAAGCTGAATGGAATTGCCACTCCTGCCTTTGGAGTATTATTCTCACACCCTACCACAGTACCTTTTTCCTTTTCTTGATTTGATGCCTTTGTTCTCTCTCTCTCTTCTCCCCCCGCCCCTCCCAACCATTCCCCCCTGTTGGTATTTGCACCTTTCCAAAACCTTGCATTGCAGAGCTACACAGATTTAATCCTTATACTTTTTTCCTCAAATTCATCATTTCAACTGATTGATCATTTTTGTTGCTTTTGTTGTGACGTCCTTCAAATTTGTCTACACCTGTGTGGTGCTGAGGTGGGACAGCTGAGTACAGTATTCTAGGTGGAGTTCTAGAGTTCCCAAACATCCCAATAACATCTAAACAGACTAGTCTGAGGAGTCACCTGACAGCAAATCTGACATTTCATGTTACCAGGCATTTTGAAGCTGTAGCCAAAAGGGTGGGCAGAATAGAGATGAGGGAGAATTTAGCTCAGGCTAGAAACTCTTAAGATATTTTCCCCCTCCTTAATGGCAAAGTAACTGTAGATCTCACAAGCCCTAAGTTAAGCATTTATTCCTCTCAGTACACCTCTTGAATAGATGGGCGGTGCGCTGCAGAGCTCTGTTGGTGATGTGATCCTCTCACCACTGTAGTTGTTACTGCAGTCTAGGGCTACAGTAGCCCTCTGCTCCTTCTGTTTACTATCCTCTGCAAAGAGAGGATGATGGAGCTGTGTATTCATGGATGCATTGGCTCCGCCCCTCAATACTCCCTCAGCATCCCCCAGGTATCAGTGTGCTAGGATCCCCCCCCTACAATTGTGCTCCTATGTGTGTGAGTGTGCATGGTCTCCCTGAATCCTGCTTCCATTCCCTGTGCAGTGGAACTGCACTGGTTCACCTGGATGTGGGTTGTTTTGTGGCTGTGTAGAGAGCTGGGGAGGGTGACAAGATTTACCTGCAGTGCAGAGTTCTTATTCAATTCCTTCTCTTAGCACTCCTGTTGCTCATTGCAGCATTACCGTGAACAGCCATCCCACAACATGTGGCAGGCAGTTCACCTCTGACATCCCAGAGCATATCTGGAAAGGTAAAAGGAGGCTTCCTTCCCGAGGAGTCACACTAGCACAGTTCGGTTGTCTGACAAGACCTGGGCATCCTCACAAAATCTCATTTAGATCTCAGCATAGATTAGAACCTGAGAACACCACATTTCCCTCACACACTAAATAGCCCATGTGCACTGCACTCAGAGTCATTTCCAGAACAGTTCACACTACAGGCTGGGGGTGGAGGGAAGAAGAGAGCTGCTCTTATGGAATGTGCGCAATGCCCACGTTATTGACAGTGTTTCGGCAGAGGAGTTGGATGCATGCCACTCTTCAGCTGGTATTTCAAGAGCAATTTTGGCACTACATCTGAACGTATAAATAGCAACCAAAACAGCCATTAATTTGCTTGCAATGTATAAACTTGTTGATTCCTCTTTAAAGGTCTTAATTATCCTTTAACAGCACATTCAGTTCGGGTTTGACAGGGAAGTTGCTGAAGGTTTAAAAAAAAAAAAGGCTAAACTTTCCTCTGCTGTGTGGGTGCTCTAGTGAGCAGGGGGCTATAGGGAGTCTTTTCTCCCCTATACAGGCAGCAGGGCAGGATCTCTCCTTAGTGCTGGAACCTGGCTGCTGGGCCATTCTCTGCAGCCTCAGGAGGTGTAGTCTGCTGGAAAAGGGCTGTGTCCAGGCCTACCACCCAATAGGTGTGTATGCTGTGGTCACTAGCATTCTTGCGCAGGGTCACCTGCTGCTTCAAACCAGTATTAAAATGCACCCTGTGTAATCACCCCCCCCCAGGCCCATCTGAGGGAATTCCTGGATAAATACAATTTCTAGTAATGAAGGTAATAACAATAATCACTTTTATCTGACAGTGCTTTCTAGGCACTTCAGAAACTAACTTTGAGTCAAGGTGGCCATAATCTTAATAACAACACTCCTACATTCTGTGCACAGCCCAAGGTTGCTTCTGCAATACACATCAGTGATTTAAGAATCCTTAGCATTAAAAACAAATCATTTTCTTTCAGTTTGTTCCTATATACACACAGACTATGAGCTACTAAAAGTAGAAGGAAAATTATTCCACAGTTTGCCTTCTACGGAATGTACCCTTCGCCATTATCATAAGGTTAATTAGGGCAAACTAAATAGTTATCAAATTCAGATCTTTAAAGACAGTTTAGAATCCAAGTTGAAAGAAGATCTGATGAGTATATTGGAGTAAACCTACTCTCAGTCTTAAAATTCAGTAAAAGAACATTAACGTCCATGAGCTGTGTGATGCCTCTAAGGCAATGGTTTCTCACTTTTTTTCCTTTTTCATTTGCGGACTTCTAAAAAATTTTGAATGGAGATATGGACCCCTTTGGAAATCTATTGTCTGTGTAGTTGAATTCTGTTCAGTCAGTTTTCAGTCTAAGTCTTTCAAGGACCCTTTAGACATAGTCTGCAGAACCACAGGCAACTGCAGCGTTGCAGACCACAGGTGAATGGCATAGCACTGCATTAGGAGTGGTGCAGAGGTCCACTACCCCAGATTGAACTCTGGGACGTATTATGTGTAGGCAAACTGTTCCTGATTGACATGGACGGACTTAACAGATCTAATACATCTGTTATCTGTTCTTCAAGGTTTCAACTTTGATATGCCCTTTTGATCTTCCCTTATGAAGTCTGACATAGATACATGGGGTCTGGCCTTAAAGTTCTTTGAAAGTAGCATTCACTATTATTCTCTAAACAATAGTAGGTTTAACACAGAGTTGCTCAAACATCTTGTCTGCACTTGCATTGAACTTTGGAATAACCCCATGAAACGTACCTCCTAGTAAACAAATAAGAAAAAAATCATACTAAAAACCTGATGAACACCTTTCTTCGACTGTTTCCTAAACAGATAGCATTTACTTCACTTTCTGTGAACTTGTTTCTTCTTTGTCTTCATGGATACATCAGATCTGTTCTCCTTGCTCCACTCTCCCTACCCCCACTGCCTCAGCTTCCCTGTCAGTAGAGATTTGTGGCCACTTTGATCTCATTTTCTATAGTATAGCTCTTTAGTACTCTTGAGAGTAGAAAATGAGGTAAAAGTGATTGCTGGAGGAGACACTACTACAGGAAGGCAGCTATTTCAGGGGTGAAGCAGTTTAAAACCACTGTTATTTCCCTCCTTTTAGTACCTCCCCTCTTCCCTCCACATTTGCCTTTTTATCTGTCCACTTGCTCCTTTTCATTCTCTCATTTGTTTCCTTCTCTTCCTGTTCTCTCCATAACTCCCACTTTAAACTTGTAATATTATTTGAGAATCAGATCCCGGTGGAGTTCTTAAGCAAAGATTTGTTTCAAATGAGACCTGCAACTTCCTCAGCACTGAGTATTGTAGCCAGGCTGGGGGGAAGTGGTGGTTACCTTTGAAGTGTCCTGGTTGTCTCTCCTCTAGTAGTGTAATGTCAGGATCCAGAGACCCTGCTTGTTTCCCAGCAAGCAGGAATTACTCACTGCTTAGACCTCTGTCAGATCCAAACTTGCATCCATTTTCTTTCTCTTTGAGGAGCTGAACCAGGCACGCAGATGGGAACATTCTGAAACACAGAAGTTCAGATCCAGGTCAGAACTTAGCCATGACAAGGTGTCACTGTGGATTTACACCAATGAGATCAGAAAGTGACCCAGAGTTAATCAAATACAAAGTGGGGAAATCTCAATTCTAACCTATACTGATACATTCACTAGGAATCACCTAAATGCATCCTTGATGCCCTTTCCTCCAGTTTATTTTTCAAAGTAGTAGAAGCTGTGCCCTATGCTTGACACTCACAGTCCAGGATGGACTGAATTAGTGTTTAAATAAGTGGGAGCTTAGTATGTCTACTTCCCAAGTAGATCTTGAAATATAGAATAAATCAACATTTACCTGTGTTTATATGAAGTTCAATTACACCTATGTTTTGGGCCAGTATCAATGTATATTAAACCACATACTCAAAAATCATCAAAGGCTCAAATACTTTTTGCAATCTTCTTTTGAAAACCATGTTACTCACTGAACTTTCCTGTGAGTAAAAGTCACATCATCTATGTGAATTCAAGAACTGCAACAGCAGGGTGAATCAGAACAATGATCCCTCTCTCTAATCCAGTATCCTGTCCCTGATGTTGGCTGATGGGCAGATGTGGCTGGGCAGGTATAAAGCCCAGCATAATGCCCTGAATGTGCAATGTTATTCCAGGAGGGTATAAGATTCATAAAGTGAGACTTCAGTCACCTGAGTTGTTAGTCTGGCACTTTCCACCAACATTTATTTCAGCAAAAGAAAATCATTGACAAAAGTTGGATCAGCCACTATTGAAATGAACAGGTTAAATCATAGCATTTAATCTCAACATTTTCATTTCTGAAAACTAGTTGTATTAGCAGGATCAGAAAGAGATACCATCTATTTAATCCAGCAAAGTAGCGAGTGCTGTGATAGTTTTAATTTGAATTCCCTCCCACTGGTGAGAATGACATTTCTTTTCTTGATAAACTTGTTAAGTCAATTGTAGAAACCTTTGAGGTAGAGATGATGTAAACCATAGTCTCTGAGAAGCAAATACTTCTGGCAGACACAAGGTTACCTTGCTATTAAAAAAGAAAAAGACGATGTAACCCTTGGAGAGAATCATTACACAAAGCCTTGAGGTAAACTGACATGAAACGCTTTTAATTTGGGTTCTATGATTCTGTTTCTCTATAGCAGCAATTGGAGATTTGCTTCTTTGAAGTTATTTCTTTTTTTGATTCCCATATAGCAGAGTATCGTGCTTAGAAAGAGTAAACTGCGAGGAGAGAGCTTATATGGACAGAAGGAAGTTTGTTAGTGATCAGACTTATAAGACCACGCACCAAGTGGAAGTGGTTTTGAACACAGTTTCATCAGACTGTATGGTCATGTGTTAACTGTCTACCAGTTTAAAAATCTGCCCTAGAACATCTACACTACAAGTCTATGAGCAAGGTCAGATGCACTAAACAGAAATAGGCCTTAGAAGGTTATGTGAAATTCATTCAAACTAAAGATGGTCCTGAACCCCAACCTCAGATCTGAACACCCCTGAACTCTGGGGTGATTGAAAACCAAACCTAGATACAGATCCAAGGTCTGCAAATGTTCCCTTGTCTTGAAAATTGGCTAAATCAAAACCCTGGATCCAAACATTTCCAAAATATCTAAGAATTCAAAATCCAAATGGGATCCAAAATTCAGAGGTTCAGATCTGAGGTTCCAAGTCTGAGCCATCTCAGATTTTTATATATGATTGCCACGATGCATGACACATTTCCTCTATTTAAACCTTTCTTATTCCTTCCCCAGTCATGGATGCAGAGGGGTTCCTCTGAATTATTAGCACTGGTTAATCTAGTTCAGTAGTACACAAATTGTGTGAAATTTCTGAAAGTAGTACTAGTGACTGGACTGGATTGGTTACTGACTCTATCAGTTAATCCATCCCATACTAATCACCTTAGTGGCTGAGCTTCTGATAGCCAAAGCCAGGCAGTTTTCCAGATAAATCCAGCAGGACTGAAGTAAAGTTCCAGTAGTTTCTTGAAAGGTAAATTTCATTGCAGAAGCAGAATATGACACATCACCTTTTGTACTCTGAGATTTTCTGCATTTCCATGAAGAAGGTTCTGTGGCTTCTTGATTTTACAGTTCCCACTGGACCACTTCATTTCTTGAAAGTAGTTACCTTATTCTAACGCTGTGGCTGGCATGTGCACAGGGTAAAAGTTTCTTCTTTGATTTATACTGTCAATCTTATTTTGCCCTTGATCCCAAGACAAAACTTCCACTGACTCCAACTCAGGTTTCACAGAAAGGTACACTTGGAGAACAGAGAGATCTGTAGTGCAGGTAGGAGAGCTGCAGTGAGGTGGTAAAAGAGTTGTTCCTCCATATGGTTTGTAGTTGGACAGACACTCAAATACTAACAAAAATGGTCCATTGCTAATATGTTAACCTGCATCATTCTGCAAAGGTGAGACCTAATAATGTACTTTGACACATAACATAATAATACCTAGCTCTTATCTAGTGCTTTTAGCAGTAGATCTCAGTGTTTTACCAATGAAATCAGGACCATTGTCCTCATTGTACAGATGGAGAAACTGAGGCACAGAAGGGAAGTGACTTGCCCAAGATCACCCAGCAGGCTAGTGGCCAAGCCAGGAACAGAGCTTGTGTGTCCTCAGTCCCAGTTTAGTGCTCAGCCCATTAGACAACATTGATTCTCAGAAAGAAACAGCTTGAGCTCTATCAACCTTTAAAACGGTTTACTGGGTCATATTCTGATCTCAGTTATGCTGTTGTAAATCTGGAATAACACTTCTAGAAATCAGCCACCAATTTAGGTGCTTCAAGATGGATTTAGGTTTTCAAAGCGTCTGATGCACAGCGCTTCCTGGTGTGCTCTTCTAACTGCCCTGGTGTCTGGCTGCGCGTAATCAGCAGCCAGGCAATTTGCCTCAGCCTCCCACCCCGCCATAAAGGTCTCCCCCTTACTTTCACAGAGATTGTGGAGCACACAGCAAGCAAAAATAACAATGGGGATATTGGTTTGGCTGAGGTCTGAGTGAGTCAGTAACGATCGCCAGCGACCTTTTAAACGGCCAAATGCACATTCTACCACCATTCTGCACTTGCTCAGCCTGTAGTTGAACAGCTCCTGACTCCTGTCCAGGCTGCCTGTGTATGGCGTCATGAGCCATGGCATTAAGGGGTAGGCTGGGTCCCCAAGAATAACTATTGGCATTTCAACATCCCTAAAGGTTATTTTCTGGTCCGGGAAGTAAGTCCCTTGCTGGAGCCGTTTAAACAGATTAGTGTTCCTGAAGACACGAGCGTCATGAACCCTTCCCGGCCAGCCTATGTTGGTGAAATGTCCCTTGTGATCCACAAGTGCTTGCAGCACCATTGAAAATACCCCTTGCGGTTTATGTACTGGGTACCCTGGTGCTCCGGTGCCAAGATAGGGATCTGGGTTCCATCTATCGCCCCACCACAGTTAGGGAATCCTATTGCAGCAAAGCCATCCACTATGACCTGCACGTTTCCCAGAGTCACTACCTTTCGTAGCAGCACCTCAGTGATTGCTTTGGCTACTTGCATCACAGCAGCCTCCACAGTAGATTTGCCCACTCCAAATTGATTCCCGACTGACCGGTAGCTGTCTGGCGTTGCAAGCTTCCACAGGGCTATCGCCACTCGCTTCTCAACTGTGAGGGCTGCTTTCATCTTGGTATTCTGGCGCTTCAGGGCAGGGGAAAGCAAGTCACAAAGTTCCAAGAAAGTGCCCTTATGCATGCAAAAGTTTCGCAGCCACTGGGAATCGTCCCACACCTGCAATACTATGCGGTCCCACCAGTCTGTGCTTGTTTCCTGGGCCCAGAATCGGCGTTCCATGGCTATAACCTGCCCCATTAACAGCATGATCTCCAAAGCACCGGGTCCCCCGGTTTGATAGAATTCCATGTCCATATCCTCATCACTCTTGCCGCCGCGCTACCATAGCCTACTCCTCGCCGCCTGGTTTTGCAGGTTCTGGTTCAGCATAAACTGCACGATAACGCGCGAGGTGTTTACAATGTTTATGACTGCTGTCTTGAGCTGAGCAGGTTCCATGCTTGCCGTGGTATGGCATCTGCACTGTTCGCCCAGGAAAAAGGCGTGAAACGGTTGTCTGCCATTGCTTCCGTGGAGAGGGGGGAGGATATGCCCAGAACCACCCATGACAATGTTTTTGGCCCCATCAGGCATTGGAATCTCAACCCAGAATTCCAATGGGTGGAGGAGACTGCGGGAACTATGGGGTAGCTATGGGCTAGCTACTCACAGTGCAATGCTCCAGAAATCGACGCTAGCCCCGGTACATGGGTGCATACCAGCGAATTAATGTGCTTAGTTTGGCCGCATACATTCAACTTTATACAATCTGTTTCCAAAATTCAAATTATATAAATTCGGATTAATCCCGTAGTGTAGACATACCCTTATACTCTAGGTAACATGCTAAATGCAACATGCAGACACTATTTAATCATTCTCCTCAGTTTTCTAAAACAGCCCTGATTGTCAGAAATAACTACCCAACTACCCTCAACCCTTTTCAAAATCTCACCTGTTATGCCCCTCACACCTTTCCCCCAAACCTGTTATCAACTCCACATACATTCTGCTTCAGTTCATCAATAATTTATCCATTATACAGGAAATAATTAATCTCCATGGACTTTATACATCCTTCACTCCTCTTTATCTCATCCCACACCTGGCTCCCTGGTGCGCCCTTATTAACAAAACTTTCACTACAATCTCATAACAGCTCTTCTAATTGCTTTTCTGGTGGCAAGCTCATTACAAAGCCATGGCCACCTGGACACATTAAAGAAGGTTCGGCGTTCCCCTATGTCCAGCAATGGTAGGAGTGGGACAACTGGTTTTTCTATGGGAGAATCCAGAGTAGATGGCAGGCAGGAACATTCGGTTGATGCTCTCTGGCTGAAATACCTTCCAGGCTGCATCCGGTGCTATGTTCCATGGTGGTGGAAGGATAGATACTGGTTTTATTCTTGCTTTTGAACATTACTTCCTTTGTTGCTCCTTGTGAAATGGTGGTTAGGGCAGGACACTGGCAAACTGGATTCCTGTGGGCCGATTAATCCCCCTGTGTATGGTGGTGCAACTCCACTACATTCAGTGATATTGCATCCACTTACACTAGGGCTGAATGTGGCTGCTGGATTCTATTTCTGGTTCTGCTGACTCATGACATGCCCTTGTACAAGTCACTTAACCTCTTTGCCTCACTTTCCTCCACTTGTGAAGTGGGGATAATAAAATGCACCTAATCTACCTAGTTATCAAGAAAATTAATTAATAGCTGTAAAGTCATGTTGATATGTTTGGATCCCAAACCCAGTGACACCTGGGTGCTGATTCTGGAATTTTATCTTCACAAATTTATTATTTAATGAGGTTAGGGATGGGGCTTAAAGCTTATTTGTTTTTGGAGAAATTAACTTTGGCATGGTGTGTCCTTCACAGCTTTGTCTTTAGCCAAGTATGTCAGTTGCTTATTTGAAGCTAGTGAGTTTATTGTCTACTGTTTGGCTCAGCTGTCTGTGGGCCACAGTATTAGAAAGTTTCCCTCTTCCAGTTAATCTTTGACATCATTATTTAATCTAACAGGTCAGCGAACAGTTGTAAATTGAAATGTATATCAAAGATTAATATTAACACCAATGGTTAAATACAGATCATACCAGCTCCTAAAGATTCTCTGACACTGCTGACTTTATCAGCAATATCTGGTGGGCCACTGGGGCATGAGAAAGGCAGCAGTAACCTGTGGCAACTTCAAAGACAGCCCTTGAAGAGAATCCATCTCTTTCTCTATGGAGAGCCCAGGAGGTGGTGAGCTTGGTGGTGGTTGAAAGGTCAGTCCAATAGCTGGTAGAAAGAGAACAGAGTGGGACTCAGAGGGGAGAGAATGTCTGTTCTGCCAAGCTCTTGTCAGCATCAAGCAGAGAGTAGCACCACAATCATTGTTTCACTTTTGGAAGCACATCAGTCCTTTCCTGTACTGGGGAAAAAGTGTAAAAAGAAAAGGAAAAGTCTTGTTGCGCAAGACATTATAGTTTCCCACCTGTGCTAGAGGGAATTCTGAGTCCAATCTCTTTTTGTCTTATACCTCTCTATTCCATGTGGAACAGAGGGTGATCACCACTGCCTTCCATCTTTGCTGGTCTCCTTTGCAGAATGAACTTCTTCCCATGTCATTTTGGTAGCTTTCAATTCTGCTTCTATTGAATGTTTCCATGTTATCCTGGGTCTACCTTGTTGCCTCTTGCCCTGGGGATTCCAGTTCAACAACTGTCTTGTTATGTCATTTGGGTCTTTCTTCCATGTATGTCCTAGCCATCTCCATTTTAATTTCCTGTCCTGTCGGTTTCTGTTTTTCTTCCTCCAGAATTCTTCATTCGTGATTTTTTTTTCAGGCGATCTGAAATTGAGGATTTGTCTAAGGTAGCTATTTATGGATACTTGGAAATTTATTAAGACCTTATTAGCTAAACTCCAAGTTTCAGCACCATATAGTGTCTTTACAATGGTGTTAAATATTTGAGCCAGCTCAATAACCGATTCTCAGTATTCACTGAATTCTATTTGCCTACCTAATGGTCTATGGTATTCCTATACTACCTAGCCCCATAAAATTTAAGCATTGAACAAGGTGATTGGGAACTGCAAAGCATTATCTACCATGGATGTCAGAGTGAATTGTGTTCTTTGCTTCTTCAGCCTCTAGGACACCCTTCTCATCTTTATTTTGTTGAATTTCTTCTTCAGTATATAAAATGACTAAAGGTGCATATCTCCAATAACTCTCTTCACCAGAGTCACGTTGCCATCATTTAACTTCTATGCCCCTGGTATTTTATGACTCTTAAAAATAGAATCCCTGCAAATCTGAATGAAGAATCCATGATTAATACAAAGGGTTTTCCTTTATCACAGGTCCTATTCTCCCCTGGATTACAGTAAACTATAATAAATATTTTTCTCATTTGGGAATAAGTCTGCATTGCATTGCATTGCCTCCTGTTTGTGGATATACTATAGCAGTCCAAGCCTGAAAATCCCTTGTAATAAATATTCCCCATACTCCTGTTACCCTTAGGTCTTTCCCTAATTTATTCTAGCCTTTCTTAGAATGCCTGACACTGTAATATCTAAGTACCTTTTGGATGTGTACTCAGAAATAAATAAATAAATAGTGACGAGTTTACCGGGCACCTGCTGGTTACAAAGATGCCAGCTAGATCAAGGATCCCCTAGATAGGAAGCTGGATTCAAGTGTAGAATAAGTTTCTCTGCATTCAACAGGTTATAGGAAGGAATATTTTACAAACAGGTGTAGCTGATCTGGCCCCTTCCCCTCTCCTGTCCCCCAATTCAGTGCTCTAAAATGAGGTTTGAAGGCCAAAGAAGCAATAGAGGCTAGGGAATTAAATTCTCAGGCAGTGGGTTTCTTCCACTGATACTTTTATCGGGTCAGGCACATCAAGCTTTAGCCTTGGTATTTGACTCTGTCCTCTTCTCACCTGGTATTCCCCACTACATGCCTCTTTCCATGAATGTAGGTCCCAGCCTAAATGCTGAGGCCCAGTGCTGTCCACCTCCAGTTTTAACCCAGAGTGATACATGGCATGCTTCAAATCCTAGAGTGTACAAGACTGGAGTGCGCAGCAACCTACGCGACACCATGGATTTGCTCATGCACAAATGAATAGGAATCAGCAGTGGTGATGAATCACAGGTCCAGACAGAGCCTGAACATGAAGCTCCCATTAAAAAAGGGAACGAAATGGTCACTGACTCCAGAGGAAGAAGGACAAGAAGAAGATGTGGACAAATTGGAGAAAGTCCAGAGAAGAGCAGCAAAAATGATTAAAGGTCTAGAAAATATGACTTATGAGGGAAGATTGAAAAAATTGAGTTTGTTTGGTCTGGAGAAGAGAAGACTGAGAGGGGACATGATCACAGTTTTCAAGTACATAAAAAGTTGTTACGAGGAGGGAGAAAAATTCTTCTTAACCTCTGAGGATAGGACAAGAAGCAACGGTCTTAAATTGCAGCAAGGGCGGTTTAGGTTGGACATTAGGAAAAACTTCCTAATTCTCAGAGTGGTTAAGCACTGGAATAAATTGTCTAGGGAGGTTATGGAATCTCCATCATTGGAGATTTTTAAGAGCAGGTTAGACAAACACCTGTCAGGGATGGCCTAGATAATACTTAGTCCTGCCTTGAGTACAGGGGACTGGACTAGATAATCTCTTGAAGTCCCTTCCAGTTCTATGAGTCTATGAATATCAGCCTCAGGGGATCTGGGGTGAAGAGGCTGCTTTCTGGTACAGGTCTCAATCTGGCAAATGAATACAGAGGCCTGAAATCATTGAGATCCCTTGTTCTGGGGGAAAGTAATTGTTCAGGCTAACACCTGCATGACTCCCTGATAAACGTAACTGTTAATCACAAAGCTTTAAATCTCAGCGGACTGCACTGAAAAGGAGCTCAAAGCAATTATCCCTGCTGTGGAAGTAGGAGACAAACAGGATTTGGAAGCATGATTAACAGTTTACAGAACTGCTGGAGTTTCTTTGCTATTCTTTGTGAAGTTTGAAAAAGGAGCGCTGGAACGGAAACTCCAGAGTAGGGGGAAAGAACTCACTTTCTAAACGGTCATCGGTGCCTGAAAGTTTAACTGTCTCCAGAGCAATACCAATGATCATTCTTCCTTTTTTATTGCCCTCCGTTTGGTCATATTACCATGGCAACGTGTCTGAATTTCAAACAGTATGGTGCTGAAATGCAATAGCTATGTTCCAGGATGTATATCCAGATCACTGTTACATTTGAAAACATCATTTATATCCTGGGGAAAATCTCATTCTGTGTCAAGATAATTTAGGCTGTCAGTTTGGAGCACATGATCAGAAACCACCCACGAAGGAGATAAAACAAGAAAGGATGCAAATGTAACAGAAAAAAGAAAAGTGATCAGTGAAAATACAATAATCTGCTGCCCCCTAAATTAAGGCACAGAACCATCCTACTACCTAGGTGTCATACTGCAAAAACACCCACTACAACCCCCTGATTGGCAGGCTTCGCACCAGTGCCATGAACTGAACTAAAGTCTCACTTGAGAGATGATTCTCTAAAGTTACGTAGAAGTATTTTGGCATGGCTATAGGAAACATGATGTGATGCTGCCTGTGATGTGTCTGTTCTGTGGACAGGGACTTCAGTCTCCATGGTTGTCGACTCAAAAACTTTAACCAATGCTAAATAATTTGTGTGTACACTCTCCACATACTCTGCCCACAAACCAAATAAAAATCACTTTAAGAGTGGAGCCTGTAACATGAGTAGGACCTGAGAGAACAGTCATTTGACATCTTATCAATAACAATTAGTATTTTGCCCAAACCAGACCATAAATCTGAGAATCAAGGACTTTGAAAAGTTTGGAACTGAATTCAGATTTGAATGTTGTGGTGTGGCTCCATCTCTAGTAAGAGTGCAACAATGGAATGTTTTTAGTACTGAAAGCTAGGAGAAATCCATAGCAAATACAGATATAAATGCTGAAGATTTCAGCATCAAATTCCCAGAGGGGACTGGAGAACATTGGACAATGATTCCAATGTAACCAGCTAAAGAATTAAAGACTGCAGGTTAAAGGAAGGTGAAGATGAAAATATACAGCAGCCCCACCAGTTTCTGCACAAACACAATCTATATCAAGATGTCTAATCTGGAGCACAACTTCTTTTTGATGTCCAAAGGTCACTGTTTAACCTTTGGAAATCTAGTCCAACAAGTCTCAGCTTTCCTGCAGAGCATAGCTCTGTTGCTGTCTTTACTGCTTTGTTGGCTGTCACTAGGGAATTGTGCAGCAAAAGAAAAGCTCCCGAAAATACGATCTGAAGAAACCTGAATGACTTATTTCAGCTGGTAGTAAAAGCCCTATTACAGCTAACAAAGAAGAGGTAGAACTTTTCCAGACCTTACACAGGAGAAATTTCCAGGGCCATGTGCAATATTCTATTTCTTGCTAAGATTTTGGAAATGGCTATGTTCATGCAGTGGCAAAAAAGGAATCTTTCATTGATGTGGCAATGCTGTCTGGATCTCTCTGGGTTGGCCTAGCTTGTGGCAGTGCATTTCTAAATTAGAACCAGCAAAACCACCCTTAGCTATACAGGTTGGTCTATAATCTTGCTATTCATTTTCTTTACAATATCAGAATGTGCCTTCTCTAAATTTCATCTGTGATCTAGATGAAGGCTTAGAAACCACTCTAATCAAAACTGGTGATACCAAAAGTGGGAGAATAACATTATGGCCTCTGTTCTGACATCTGCATGCTGTCTCTGCTAGCATTTCAAGGCTGAAAAGCCAGAGGATCTTCCTTCTGGGGACACTCTGGTGTAAAAGGTATTCTGCGGTAGGGCAGTCCTACGCCACCCCTCACAGCCCCTGGTTTAGGGGGGCGTGCAGGGGGCTAGCTGGCGGAAGGAGGGGTATTCCAGAAGGAGAAGGCATGAGTAATGCATTCCAGCTGTTGCATCATCCTTGAGGCTGCTTAAGTTTGTGCCAATGAACCAGCCCCTTGGAAAGTGCAAAGGTGAAATAAAGACACCTTTGCCCCACTCCCTCACTATTTCTGTGCCACCCTCAGCTCAGCTAGAACAGAGATTTGGGGCCATTATTATTCCTCAAATAATGCACTAGACTTGTATGGTAGTTTACCAGCACTGTGTCAGAGAAGGTCCATGCCCTGAGGTGCTGATTGCACATGGTGTTTTGGACAGACATAATCAAACAACAGAAGGATTAAAGTGCAGATTTACTGGAAAAAGTAGCTATGAACAAATGGCATCTTCTTACTCAGATCTACCCACCACAGTGTGTTCAGGAGAATATCTGCTGACTTGCGTAACAAATACGAATTTCTGTGGCTTTTTACTCCTGTTCTCCCTGCTGCACTAACACAGCTGAGAAAGCATGAGCTGGATGCTACCCCTGCTTGCACATCATTAGCAGAATTGTGTATTAAGTTCCTGTCATTCCCAATGTGCAAACTCATTGAATGAGGTGGCATTGTGTGGTGTCATTTAAGCTCTGGCTGAGTGTTGCAATGCCTAAGTCCCTTTTGTGGCTCTGGGCCCATGAGGTTAAGGGCTAGATCCACAAATGTACTTAGACATCCTGCCACCTGGTGGAATCTACAGCCCCAAGTTAAGTGCCCAAGCTCCCTGTGTAATGTGTGGAGAGGGTTAGGCTCCTAAGAATGGCATTCACGAAAGCCAGCATGCTGAGCAAGGAACTGCCTAAATTAGACAGTAGGAAATGCCAAACAGGAAATTCCTCTCAGGGAGCTAGGCACCTAACTCTCGGGCAAAGGGAAGTGCCTCCCTGCACTTGGGATTCACAGTTGTGAACCCTCTCCCGGCATTCGATACCTAACGCAGATCAGTCTTTTCTCACAAAAAAAGGAGGACCCCCCCCCAACTCCTGTACAGCCTAAAGACCAGTGGTTAGAGTGCTCACCCAGGATGTAGGAGACCCAGCTTCAAATCCCCACTCTGCCTGATTTAGACCAGTGACTTGAACCCAGGGGTCACCCTCACTTCCCAGGTGAGTGCCTTAACCATAGGGCTAAGGGTATTCTCAATCTCTCGTATTGAAAATGTTCCACGTTGTATGAAATACTTAAATTTTCATTGGAGCAGGGAGAGGGAGGCTGTCCCAAGAAAATGGGAGGCAGCCTGAAAAGGGCATGAAGTCAAGGGTGGGTAAAGTGGACAAAGGGAGCAGTCCAGAGGGAATGATCCTAATTCCAAAGCGCCCTGGAGACAGCAGGATGGTGAGCTGTTGCAGTAACATGCTATCAATGTGAAATCACACACCTAGGGAAAGAAGATAAACAGCATGGTTAAAAAATTGCAGAACATCTACCTGGAAATTGGAAAAGAAACAGAAAATCTAAGAGTGATATGTGGTAGTATTTATACTGTATGAACTCAGAGTGATAATGGAAACAAATGTGGCAATACTGAATATTGAAGGGGATTTTATGTAAAACTAGAGATTACACTACAAAGTCTTGGAATAGTGGGTACCATTCTGTATACTTTAAAGTGTAATTTTATCTGAAAAGTGACTGTAAAAATGGCACCATTTGGTCCTCTATTGATTGTCTCTTGGTGATTTCTGGATCATATCTGCTCAGTTTGCAAAGGAATACGAGTTCCTTCTAGGTGCCAGCCCTGCAACTCTAGCCTGGAGACTGAAAACACTTGGGTTCTTTCACCCTCAACAATAATGTTGTAGTAATAGTTGTTCTGTAGGACCTCAGAGGAAAAAATAGTAAAAAGATATTTCAGTCCCTAAAGTCAGCAGACAAGACTCCGAATACATAGGGGGACTCAGATCAGTTGAGTGAGAACATGCCATTTTTTACATATTCCCTTTCCACTGAACTTTAAGGCCATTGAAAATCAAGAGGGAAATACAGAGAAGGGCAATGCAGCAAAGATTGGTGGAGATGGTACATAAGGAGTGAAGTCCCCTTAGTGAGAATGCACTGTACCCGGCCTTCCTGAGATTATACGAGGGTGGCAGTAGGTTGTTAATTTGACTGTCTCAACTGCAATAATATCACATGGGGAGAAAGGTGATTTCTAACATAACCAGCGCTCAACCTATTTAAAGTAAAAATCAATACTTTTATTTGCTCATGGAAATTGACGCAGAAGCCAGTGCAGGTATCAATGTAATGTGATCCCAGCAAGAGAATCCTTTAAGAACTTGCATCCTAGAAATACCTCCTATCCTCTCTCATCATTTTCTTTCTTCAATCTCTCTCAGATTAGTTCATTTTGAATTCAAGTTGCAATCTCTCATTAGCAGACACTAATTTATTATTTGAGTGCCTCACAAACACTTAACCTGCTTCCTCAAATGGTTGGAGGATTTACTGGGGAAACAACAAAGAAAATATTATTTCTCTTGAAAGTGCTCTCAGTTTATTTAAAACTGAAAGTAAAGGGATCTCCTTTTGCAGTTGGACTGCTTTGATAGTTTCACTACCACACCATGCTGGGAAATAGGTTAAACAGCTCTACTGAAGCCATTGGCAGTAGGTCAGCTATGTGCCTCCTGCTGTTAGGGTCTAGCTTGCAAAGAGCGTTTATAGGGAAAAGTTCTTCCACTTGTTAGAATCCTGTGTGCACATCATTTCAGTTAAGAAAACCACTGAAGACCTTGAGAGCAGCTTGCATGGGGGTATCAGTTCACATATTAAGGAACCTAGGATTTGTCATCAGATCATTGATCTGTCAAATCTGTTACCCTGCAATACCTGATGTTTCCTGGTGAAAAATTCCTATAATGCATCTGGGTACTTGTGCAATGCTGTGCAGAAGGAGGGACTGGGAGAAATGCCTTCTTGATCCTGTGGTGATTAGCAGACACCCTCAGTGTATGATGTAATTCCCATCATTGGTCTGTAAATGAATGCTCTTTTTTGGTGCAGGCTTTCATTAAGCACTTACTGTTCTTGCTTTCACTGCATTCAGTGATGTCATGCATGTGATGTTACTTCTTTAATTCTCGTGATTCTGCCACATTGGTGTCCCCGTCTCCCCATCCTATTCTGAGGGTTAAAGAAATGTGTGCCACTGGTTAGAATGGTCGCTACACTCTTTTTTTGGTGTTTCCACCCATGATGGGAAGCTATTCCAAGAGCCAGAACAGCTGTTTACACAGTATGCAGTTGCATTAAGCTGCACTCCATGTTTCACAAGTTGCTACATTACAGTATGTAACACGCAAAGTAACTGGCATAAAAACAACGGCGTATGTTTGAATGCTTGGTAAAGAATTCTTGAACAGATACCTTTCCTAGCCCTCTGTAACAAGGCCCAAACACTGGGCAGAGTAAAAAACCCTCACTCTCTTCTGGCTTTATCAACAACACAATATAATGTTTAACATAAGCTTTCTCCACAAGGTTGGCTGCTTTTAGGGTTCCTCCGGTCCCACAGGACTGCTCAGCCCCTACCCTAGATCTATTCTCTAGAGAGCCACTCTCCTCATTTTATTATACCTAGCACTTACAGCACTTTTCTTCACGACCCCCATTTTTACAGATGGGGCAGCTGAAGCACAGAGAAGTGAAGTGACATGTTCACTATGCCACACTAAGGTAATAAGCCAGTTGTGTTAGTGAGTCAGTAGAAGCTGCTTAACCTTTACCCAGCAGGTTCAATGCCTGTTACCAGAACCAGGTGTTTCATCAGGAAAACATTGCTAGTCTGTTACATAGTTTTTATAGACTAAGAATCTACCTGACCCTTCACTCAAAAGTTGTAACAAACCTAAATTGAAATTAGATGTCACTGTTTTTCACCTTCTCACACCTCCTGGTGCTGGTTGGGACTGGATGCAGAAGTGCTGACAGAGCATGAAGACAATTGTTTCCAGGGAACTTCTGTGCTATGTAGAGCTGAGTGAATTTTTTGTTTGGAAAAAAAATGTATTTGCCAAAAAAAAAAAAATTATGAAGTTTTGGGTCCACAAACTATTCATGAATTTGCCAAATAGTTTGTCAGTATTTTTTGGGGGGTGTCTAGATTTAAAAGAGGACTTAGGTACCATTCGCAAAACTGAGGAGGGGATGGTGCTACCCTTACATAATAGCCCAGTAATTAGAGTACACACCCAAGTTCAGCTACCCATGCCGTCTGAGTTAGGGTATCAAGTATCAGGGGGTAGCCGTGTTAGTCTGTATCTACAAAAACAACAAGGAGTCTGGTGGCACCTTAAAAACTAACAGATTTATTTGGGCATAAGCTTTCGTGGGTAAAAACCTCACTTCTTCAGATGCATAGAGTGAAAGTTACAGATGCAGGCATTATATACTGACACATGGAGAGCAGGGAGTTACTTCACAAGTGGAGAACCAGTGTTGACAGGGCCAATTCAATCAGGGTGGATGTAGTCCACTCCCAATAATAGATGAGGAGGTGTCAATTCCAGGAGAGGAAAAGCTGCACCTGCACATCTACTAATATTATATATGCCATCATGTGCCAGCAATGCCCCTCTGCCGTGTACATTGGCCAAACCGGACAGTCCCTCTGCAAGAGAATAAATGGACACAAATCGGACATCAGGAATGGTAACATACAAAAGCCAGTAAGTGAACACTTCAATCTCCCTGGTCATTCTATTACAGATTTAAAAGTCACTATCATTGAACAAAAAAACTTCAGAAACAGACTTCAAAGAGAAACAGCAGAACTAAAATTCATTTGCAAATTTAACACCATTAATCTGGGCTTGAATAGGGACTGGGAGTGGCTGGTTTATTACAGAAGCAGCTTTTCCTCTCCTGGAATTGACACCATCCTCATCTATTATTGGGAGTGGACTACATCCACCCTGATTGAATTGGCCCTGTCAACACTGGTTCTCCACTTGCGAAGTAACTTCCTGCTCTCCATGTGTCAGTATATAATGCCTGCATCTGTAACTTTCACTCTATGCATCTGAAGAAGTGAGGTTTTTACCCACGAAAGCTTATGCCCAAATAAATCTGTTAGTCTTTAAGGTGCCACCAGACTCCTTGTTGAGTTAGGGTAGGAACCTGAATGTGTGTCTTCTCTATTGTAGGTGAGGGACCTAACCATTGGGCTATAGGATATTCTTGAGTGAGTCAATCTCTCTCTCTGGCCCAATGAATACTTAAATGTATGCAGTGGAATAACTTCAACTGGAGAGATGGAGGCTCTCCCCCCACCCTGCAATGTTCTATAGCCCTATGGTTAGGGCACACACCTACACTCAAGAAATGAAAGTACAGATCCATATGCCAAATCTGGCAGAGTGGGGGGCTGAAACCCAGATCTCATACATCCCAGGTGAGTGCTTTTAGCTAGAGGATGGGGGAGGCAACACCCCCTTCACAATTTTTTGCATAGCCTTTCCACATTTTCTTTACTTTTAATAAAGAAGTGGTTAGACATGTCCAACATTGAAACAAAATGTTTTGTTTGACCTGAAACAAATTTTTGTTTCAATTTGATCTGTAATTTTTTTTTGCTTTAAGCCAGCAAACAGAAACAATCAGTTCTTTGCACAGCTGTACCCCTGAGCGTAAGCAGGAGTTTCTGGAGAACTTCAGAGGATCTCTCTTCTTGTGAGATTTCCCACCCAATTTAGCAGATTCTGTAATTTCAAAAAAAGAAAAAAATCTGAACTTTTGGGTATTTGTATGACTAACCTGAAGTCTGAACTTTTTGAGGCTTTTCCATCACTAATGTGTGTGTCTTGTTTTTTCAGCCATAATCCAACATGATGTACAGTGTTGTAGTGGTTTAGTCTGTGACTCACCTAACTGTAGCTTGATGTAAAAGCTGTGGTCCATTAGCCCCAAGAATCAGAGCAGCACAGACCGCAGTGGAGTTCCTTGTAGGAAAATGACAGTGCTAAGAAGGTTACTCATGAGAAGAATGCAAACTATCGATCATTTTTGATGTAGAGTTACTGCAGTTTTGTAGCATTCCAAATGTTCAATGAATTTGATACCATAATTTTTCATTGACATATAATGCTTATACTGTTACGAGTTTCTTTACAGGATCAAAACAATTGCCACACCAAGCAAGGAGCAAAATAAATCATGCATATAATTATTGGTAGAGATGGGCTGAAGATGAAAAATTTCAATCTAGCTCCACATTTTGCAAACCCCAACATCTGGGAGTGTTAGATCATTGGCTCATTGTAAAGATAGAAGCCAGTTGCAAAATACAAATCCATATTCTGATTTCTAAATACCTGCAAAGTTCAAAGAAGTTTGGTTCAGCCCTATAACTAATTCCTATATAAAATATAATGTTTATACGTCTCTTAATGACAGTGTAATAACTGGCACTCAACAGTGTTGAGTGCCTCTTGTTGGCTTGATATGGAACTGCAGCTATGTCTCTGCCTCGGTTTCCCCAGCTGGCTGTCAATAAATTCAATGAGACTTACATACAGTGAACTATGCCCCTTCAGGGGTCTAATCTATTTAAACAAGCTTTCGCCTTCTGCCACAGGTCCCCGGGCTTCTCCGTTGTCTGGAGCTCAGCAGTCTCTTCCCTGCTGACTCAGAGTATCTCCCAGGCCTCCCTGCCTGGAGAACTTTGCACTTTGTCTCCTCTGGAGCTTTTTCTCTCTGTGTTCTGTTCCTTACCCTGAGAGCCTTTGCTCACCAGAGAGACTCCAGCAGGAGTAGCTTCCTACCCAGCTCTCCTGAGGTGCTCACTTCCTCTCTCTTTTCTGGCTCCTGCCAGAGCACTCATAACTCTTTATTAGGCCCAGATGTTCCTTAACTAATAACTACCATCCGGTTAGACATCCACAGGTGGATCTGGGCTGTCTTACTCTCCTCAGCAGAACCTGTCACTGGGAGGTGGGGTGACTGACACCTCAAAGGGCCAGCCACCATGACCTATCTTTCTCCCCCTGAACTGACCTGTACTCAAAGGCAGGCTTGACAAAAACTAACTCTTGATCATGTCCTGCAGCCAAGGGGGTACTTCCTGCCTTGCTGTCACAAGGAAGTCTACAAGACCTCTGGCGATCTTTGTATTCTTGTCATTGAAGTACGAAGAGCCCAAGAGTGTTGTTCCCCAGAGTCCTGTGTAGCTCAAGTGATGAACCAAATCCCCAGTAGTCTTTGGCATGTCGTAGTTCAGAACAGCCTGTACTCCCTTGGAAGTCAAGCCCTCTGGCAATAATCGGAGATCATCAATAGCATTGGGCTTTCACGGTTGGTAAGTCACTGTAAAGCTGTATCGTGTTCTCTTCAAGAGCAGCTGCCCAGAATACACTCACACACATACCCTTCAGAGTTACGGGACTCCTTCATCCAGACTAGCGCCTTTGTTAGTGTTTCAAATTACAACTGACTGCAACAATCTTTTTTCCCCACAGTCTTCAGTAAAGGAACAATGGGAGCCCATTTCTGATCCTCTGCAGCCACATGACTGTGTGTGTGATGTTATCAGTTGAAGAAGTACTTTTATGCCCCTCTCCTTGTGGGGTCGTCTTTTCTTTAGGCTGGATTTCTGTTTAGCCTGACTCTGGTAATGGCTTTGTATTGCTGTTCCCAGGCTTCTGGGTGGGGAGACGACCCTGTCTCTTCGCTCTTTATTTTAGTTTCCTCTTGGTTGCGTAGTTTTACAGCACTAACATGGTGGCTTTTCCCTTCAGTGGCCCGAAGCCCCACCTCAAGTACCCAATCCTATGCAATGTGCACATTCACCATGAATAGTGCCCCCTCATGCCTGGAGGCAGCATTGCAGAAATCCAAGCCAAGTCACATACAAGTTCAAATGCCTTCTAGGATAACACAAGGTCAAACTGAAAGTCCATGACAAATGCTCAGACTAATAATTCTTGTGCCTCTCTCAGGCTCCCCTGAAGTCCTATTTGTGGTCCCTGCAGAGCTTCTCTTATGTTTGTTCTCCCCAGCAGGATTCCTTACTGTCTTCCTTCCCCCGGGATTCTGGCAGGGACTGCCTACAAGGAGCAGGAGGAGCCGTATCTCAGGCATCACCCACTGGATCCTGCCCTGCTCCCTCTGGGTCTCTTCTATTTCCTGTTGCCCTTGCAGAATGCCAGCCTCAGGACTGTCTTCATGGATGCTTGCCCTGTGTTCCAGGGGCTCATCTTAGGAATTAGCTCTACTCCCATGGCTCTGCTCTCTGACTACAGCCAGCCCCAAACTGCTGGACCCTCCTTTGCAGTCTCTCCCCTCAGAGTGAATTCCCAGCTCTGTTTACGTCATCCTTCCTGACTCCCTGCAGCGGGAGTAACTAATTATCGGTAAGCTGCTGAATCACCATTAGCTGGGGGCGAGGCTGAGCCCAGCCAGCCAGCCAGTGACAGTCAAACTGAAGGATCCAGTTCTGGTTTATTTTGGTGGTTTCCAAGAATTGGTCTGCAGAGCATTTGCTGGTGGCCCAGAGCGAGCTGGGTGGTCATATAGTGCTGGCTTTCCCTTGTTGCTTTCAGTTGCTATACTGCATTAAAAGACAGGAAAAAATATTAAATTCTTTCCAATGTAAACTGTTGTTGAAGTTGTCACAGGGATGCTGTGCAATCATGAATGGAAAAGGAGGTTGCCCATGCAGTTGCAAAAGGGACAGGACATGGGTGCACACAACTGTGAATGAGTAGGGAGGTATCTATGTGTGACCATTGGTGCCTGGCGGGGGCCACATTGAGATTGCTCAATCAGGGCAAACTGCAAAGAATGGGGCAGATGATCCCCCAAATTGGTGGTTATTCTAATAATTAGATTCACCAAACCAGCAAAAAACAGCTTCTACAACACCTTACTGGTTACCCACAAGCCAAAAATACAGCTCCCTTAAAGCAATTCAGCCTTGGGCTCCCACACAGACAGTCAAGGCAAATATGAGGATTACTGAAAATCTTGTTAATCATAAAGTTCTACCAATCCCAAGGGATCAGACACATTACCTGCCAGGTCCATGAATATTTCAGATCTCACACAAATACACGCATGCTTACAACCAATTCTATTAACTAAACTAAAAAATTATTAAAAAGAAAAGAGAGAGAGAGTATTGTGGTTAATAGGTCATTATATACAGGTATGAATAAAGTTCTTAGGTCAAAAAGAACAGGAGTACTTGTGGCACCTTAGAGACTAACAAATTTATTTGAGCATAAGCTTTTGTGGCCTACATCCCACTTCTTCGGATGCAGAGAAGAAGTGAGATGTAGCCCACGAAAGCTTATGCTCAAATACATTTGTTAGTCTCTAAGGTGTCACAAGTACTCCTGTTCTTTTTGCGGATACAGACTAACACGGCTGCTACTCTGAAACCTGTTCTTAGGTCAGTTTCATAGTAGAGATGGTGAGCTGCTGAACTGCAAAAGGTTCTTTCCAGAATCAGTTCATCAGGTTATAGTCCAAATAGGCAGTCCATATACAGTGTTTATTGAATTTATTCTGTGAGAGTTAGCAGGGTAATCCAGACTGGAGCTGAAGACCTTGGTCTTGTGACTCAAGCTTCCCCTGACCAAGCTTAAGCAGATCTGAGATAACAGGATCAGGGCCCTAGAGTTCTTTTATCGATCTCTGGCAGACTGTCAATAGTCTTTGGACAGGAGGTATTCCTTGGGTGAAGCATTGTGGCTTTGAAATAAAACCTCCTATTTCCTATGTATACACAGGTAACTAGTTGCATTCATCAGCATAAGGTAATTATCCATTAAGCAGTTCATAGACAGTTTGCTACAAACTTTAAAGAGAAATATATACAATGATATTACACCCAAGTTTCATCTAAATGCTAAGATCCCCTTTTGATCTCTCAGTTAATAGAATATAGTAACAGACAGAAACGTCTGGTTACATTGTTAACCTCTAACAAGATATAGGTCAGTGGTTCTAAAACTTTTGTAATGGTGATCCCTTTCAATAGCAAGCCTCTGAGTGTGACCCCCCCTTATAAATTAAAAACACCTTTTTATCTATTTAACACCAATATAAATGCTGGATGCAAAGCAGGGTTTGGAGTGGAGGCTGACAGCTCGTGACCCCCTCACGTAATAACCTCATGACCTCCTGAGGGGTCCTGACCCCCAGTTTGAGAACCCCTGATATAGATAAACACAGACAAATACAATCACTATCTTCTTCTAATTCTAAGGAATGGCCTTAATTACCATTTATATACTTTTCTAATATGTCTTTAAAGGTTGAATTTGCATCATTTAGCTTGCTAGTTGCATAACCCTGTCTGGCTCTGTGTCACACCATGAGACAAGCTTTTGACTAGGATGTTAGTCCATATTGTGAAAAAAAATTGAGTCTGCCAATCTACTTGTATACTGGATTCCACATATTATTGTCCAGCAAATAATGTAACGGGGGTGGGGGGAGTGGGGAGGGGATTTGCTTTTGTGCTATTTTCACTAGCTCTAAAAATGATGGGCCTGATTCATCATTGTCCTTGTATAATCATTTATGTTAATGCACAGTGAATGTACAATACTACTATTCTGGTCTGGTGGCATTTTACCCTTGCTTTGCCCTGGTGTAAATGGTGGTGCAGGGTAGTAGTGAATCAGGCCTGATGGCTCTCCATCCAGTTGTGTGGTGCACATTACCTTTATATGAGCTAATGGTCATTTTTCGTTTCTCTTAAAAACCTTTGTCTGTGTTTATTGTCCATGAAATTGAGGGAATTATAATGCTGGCTTGAACAAGCAGATGTCCCAAGTGTTTCCTGGTCCTGATCTGTAACACCCAGCATCTTCCAGTTATTGTCCTATCATAAGCAGAGACTGAATTGTCACTCACACTGAAATGCATGCTGACGTGGACATATGGGGACTAGGGAGAGAAGCTATACGTCATACAAAACAGTACAAAGTGGAATCCTGCAATTCTGGGTTTATCTCAGCAAGAAACAATTCCTAATGAAGTTATATCAGATTTTAATGTTTTCAGAAAGCTCCTCAAAGCAAAATAATTCCCCAAAGAAAAAAATAGAGTAAGTTTGAATACTCTGAATACTCTAGCATTGTTTATCTGCTTGGTACTTGAGTATGATTTTTTTTCAGATCTTGCATTGGATTAGTCATGTTTATTGTAATCTTTTCCTGTTAGCTCTCCGAAAATAGACAAAGGGTAAACACAAGTGTTCAGAAAAATAAATGAGGGGAAGAATAGCATACAATATTTGTTTTAAAATGGCATTTATGAGACATAATGTATTTAGGCTATTACCTGGGTGTTGTCTGCTGTGTCTCATATTCAAGCAACCTTTCACAATTCAACTTTGCAGGTTTCAAGGAAATGCAGTTTCTACTCCTTCTGAGAAGAACAATAGGACTGTGCACTGGCTGGTTAGATTGGTAACTGTCCAGTTTAGTCCATAGCCTCTAGGGATATTATAAAGACAATTTCTGAAACCTTATTTCCTTTCTAGATGATCTAATCTGAAATGAGACCTCAGTTCTGGATTAAGGCACATAGTTTGGAGAACTAATTTGAAAACATGTAATATACATCTTAACCTCCACATTCCCTCTATAGGATAAACATATTAAATTTAAATTGGAGTTTAAAATAATCTACAATAGACCAGTGATTTCTTGGGCTGTTGTACCAAATTCTGAGTTCATTTATAGCACAGTAAATTTGGAACAATTGCACTGAAGTCAACAGAGTTAACTGTTGACTGTTGAGATAACTGAAAATCAGAATCTTGACCCAGTGACCTCAGCTGTATCAACCAGGGTTGAAAAAATTAATATTACATCACTGATGTAGGTATTTAATTTACAGCAGCTAGAACTTTCTTTCTCTCCCAGATTAAAGGCTCAACAGCATAGTCTTACGCAGATCCCCATGCAGTGTTGCCAGCTCTCAAAATGTTATCTCCAGGCTCACGATATCTAGTGTTTTACTTGGAGCCACATCTCTTGGAGTCAGGGGATTACATGAGAATTCCAGCCTTCATTTAAAAACATAGTGAGTTTCTAGCCCTCGTGGTTGTTGTGAAAAGCTGGAAAATGTGACCTGAGTGCACCCTAAAGGCTCAGAAATCAAATAAAAAGACCCCCCCACAAGTATTATTATTTAAAATGTTCATGATTTTTAACCCAATTTTATGATTTTTTTACACCTGACTCATGATTTTTGACTGCTTGGGGTTGACAATACTGGTATTTTGTGTGTGTGTGCGCACGCATGTATGTATGTACTCCCCATTAATTTTTCTGAACCTGCAATGGATCCTTAGCTACTCCAAGTCACAATCTCATTTGCTCTGGGATGTGGAGCACTCCAAGCTTCATGTAGGTTAGCACACATGCCACTGACTGGGAAATAGGGAGCAGCATTGCACTGGAGCCCAGCCGAAAGGGTAGATGTTGTGGAGAGGTTCAGCCTAATATAGGGGAAAAGGCAGAAGTACCAGCAGGAGCAGCAGTGCTTTGGGACCAGGCACAACAAGGATTGTTTTTAAGGGCTTGTTTACACGACCAGTCTTGCAATATATGTTAAATTCAACAACTGGGGGAAAAGCATCAATAATCTATCAAAAATGTGTTCTCTCTTGCTGTTCCCTTTTCTAGAAAAAACAAGTGAGTCAGACAAAGATCCGGGTGATCTCCACTATCCTCTTCATCCTAGCAGGGTGCATTGTCTTTGTGACCATCCCTGCAGTCATTTTCAAACAGATTGAAGGATGGACAGCCTTGGAGTCCATTTACTTTGTGGTCATCACTCTGACCACGGTTGGCTTTGGCGATTTTGTAGCAGGTAAGTAATCTGAGCATTGAAATGTCACCCTCCAACACATTTTTCTAAGGTGCATAGCAGGCTTTTAAAAACACATTGAATTCCATTGAAAATGATTCCGAATGTCTTCATCTGTGTCACTGTGCAACTGACAAATAACACAGCAGTACAAGCTAATTTAAAATCCAGGTGTCTAGCCATCTGACGAGCACAAGCTCTGAGCAGTGTAAGCAAAATGAGTATCTTCTTCTTGGAACCTCTTACTGTCCTTTATCAGCTATGAATTGTGCATGAGTGAAATTAATTTCCTATTGAATTCAAGACATTATTAATGCCCTTTGCATCATACTGATAAAGGCTTTAATAGGTGAAGCAAGTAGCTAAGGGGATGCACTGATGAGACTTTCCCATTGGATGGCCATGTGTGAGCTGTGCAGTCCAATAGAGCTGATAGCTGCTGTAACAGGAGCACAGCTTCCATGGCATGAGCTGCAGCTTTCTAGGAGACAGTTCGCAGAATTTTACTCTCTAACCTCGATAGAAATTTTGATACTGCAGCCATCCTATTAAGGAAAACTAACATTAGAAGTGAAATGGGACTAAGAGATGTGCATTTGAGTGTTATGTACATACGGTGTATTTTCTGGGATGAGTGCAGTCCTAAACAGGTACCATAAATATTCATCCCCATCAATTACCAGCAAAGGGGCTGTCCTGGGATTGGTGGTCACAGCAGCATTGCTGAGGAAAAGGTGGTTAGAAACCGAGAGAAATCTGTTCTCCCATTGGTATGTGAGCTCCATTCCCATTAATGTTTACTGGCTATAACAAATGTGTTGAGACGAGTCTGGATCCCTGTGTTGCAAAGAGATGTACTATGCAATTGTCCTGTTATCTCCCATTACACCAATGAAATCTGAGTGAGTTATAACAATTCAAATTCAACCAGTTGGTGACCAGTTTGCTTGCTAAAAGTTGTTCTTTTATAAACAGTCCCCTCACCCTCCCTTTCTTATTTTGGTAGGGAAGACATGAGTTATCTGTGCAGATGGGCCTGAATCAAACCCCAGATCTGAATACACCTGAACTATGGGAAAATTCAGATCCAGATCTGAATTTTTTGACTTTGGTCCATCTTTAACTATTTGAATGTGAAGAATATTGGATAGAAGAATCTACTGATGGTTGGGTTTTTGTGGTATCATAAGAAGGTAACCAAAGAAATGTGGGTGTTTCACAATATTTTTCCTGGGTCTGTGGAAGTTTCCCTTCCTCATTGTTTTTTTTTTTATTTAATTCTAAAATATTAGATCTTTAAACCTAAAAAAAAAAAAAAAATGTCTGACAGCTAAAATGGACAGAAGAATAAAATCCAAAATCATTCAGCAGCCCACAGCTGATGTTTTACTAGAACCAAATGGAATGTAACCCAAAAGCCTCAAGGATGATCTCATGATAGGAGCGTTGGAGCGGGAAGCAGGAGATTTGTGGTTTATTTCTGGTCCTGCCACAGATTTCCTGTGAGACCATGAGGAAGACTCTTTAATCGCTCCCTTCCTCAGTTTCCTTATCTGTAAAATGGGGATAAAGATACACTCCTGTGAGGTAAAGTAATAACAAGGGAACTGCACTGATTTATGCCATCTGAGAATTTGGCCCAGTGTCTCTGTAAATTGGAAAAAGTGTTTGCTGTTGCTGGACGCAGTGGAAAATCTGATAGGCTGGGAAAGATAGTGTGGCACTCCATCCATTGCCTGGCTATTCAATGTGACAGACCACAGCAATCCACTTTATAGAATCTTCCACTGAGACATGTGTGACCAGAGTGGCCTCCTTGTACTATAGCAATGACAAACCTCCCTCTGGTTCACATGGTGGAGGACTGGAAAGGCAAAGTGATTCATAGTGTGTATGAAGAGAGATTAGAATCAAAAACAATATTTGGGTCCTTGCCAGCACCCGAATGCCTGGGCTTTCAAGGGAGTGTTCAATCATTGTAAGTACACTCATGCTCAGGCTGGGTAAAACTCATTTTAAGGCTCATTAGAATGTATCAGATTGCAAACAGCCTGTAAAAGCTCAGGGGAAAAACATTCAATTGTAGCATGGGTTGTCAGTGGGGACAAATCCTGTGTTCTGTCTCTGGCTATAAACATATAGATGTGTAACACTGGAGTGCATCTTCCTTAAATAAAATTAAATATGCTAATTAGTGGCCAAAATGTAAAACAGGAAAATTAGATTCTGTATCTGGATTGAAACTGTTTAAGATAAAACTGAAAATATAACAAGTGAAGAGCCCAAATCCAAACTCTGGATCTAGATGGCCCTGAATAGTCAGAAGGGTCCCTCTTTCTAGACTGGACCAGGTCAAATCCCCAGATCCAAACAGGCCCCAGCTTTATGGAAGTTGGGATCCTGATTCAAATATGATGTTTCAGGTTGGGCTCATGTGTAGAATTTAGTGAAATGTGCTTCAGATCAAAATATTTTCCATAATGTATATTCCACAGGGGGTTCTTTTACTAGTCTATCACTGATTTAAATATAGTGTATGGTATATCAGAAAATGATATTCTCTACCTGTATTAGGCTTAGTCTTTGAAAAGTTGTTTGTGCCCTTAAACAAGCAGTTAAACTGGGGATCCAATACCTTCCTCCACAATATTATTTAATGCAAAGAAAAAACTTATGGAATATTCTGATCAGCCACACAGAACATTAAACCATTTTAGGAAGGGTCTAAGTGTAGGAAGGGGCTTGGGGATTCCAGCTGTTTCTCAGACCAGACAAACTTGTAGTCATTTCATAGGACAGAAGGAACCTGCTATTGAGAACCAGGAAATACTTTAATGAGTTTCCATGAATTGTAGAAGGCCTGGTGCTAAATATTTTTGCCATCTCATGGTTCCTACGCACGAACAGAACCATGTATGCTTATTTCAGGGGGAAATACTGATATCCATTATCGGGAGTGGTACAAGCCCTTAGTCTGGTTTTGGATCCTCGTCGGCCTTGCCTACTTTGCTGCTGTCCTGAGTATGATTGGAGACTGGCTAAGAGTTCTATCCAAGAAGACAAAAGAAGAGGTATGACTGCTAGTTGATCAATGATTTATCACTTTATAAGAGAACTTTAAATGCCAGATCACTGCTGGCCAGGGAGGGATGGTCCCTTATTTGAACTAACGCTAAATAATCCCTTGTATTTACCCTTTTGGCTGCTTCTTTTCAAGCCTCTTCCTTTTTTGTATTCTACTGTGTGACTTAATGGCGCTGATCTCTTGATCCCTTAATGAGAGAGGGAGAAAAAAAAGGAATTGACTGAATCAGACTCTATGTCATTAGCATTATAGCCCTATAGAGACTGCATGATATTAGGATTTATAGCATTATCATTATGGAAAAAGAGAAGAGAGCCTCCACCACAAAATTAGAAATTGGCCACAAAATCAGGATCCAGAATTTAACTTCCTCTCACTTGCAAAGGACTGGGGATTCATAGATTTTTTTTTTTTTTTAAGGCCTGGAGTGACCATTATGATTGTCTAGTCTGGCCTCCTGCATAACACAGGCCAACATACTATTTCACCCAGTAATTCCTACATCAAGCCCCAAACTTCTGTTTGAGGTATAGCGTATCTTTTATATTTGACCCCAAGGTTTGGATCAGCCTATTATAAAGCAAGAGTCAAACTTTAATCTGTGGTGGATTTTGAACCCCCCTTCCCCTAAATTCAGGGATAGTGGTTCAGAGTCAGGGTTTGGGTTCAGGCCCATCTCTGTGAAAATGAAGTAGAAATATACTGTAAAAAAACAGAGGAAACTTTAGCCACTTTTGGCAAGAGCAGTCAATGTCCTAGTACCACTTGCCCTTGGTTAATTTCAGCCAAAACACTGTTCTCCACAGTTCATAGGGAAGGGAAAACAATATACTAGTGACTCACTAATAATCAGGGTGGAAAGTGAGGGTAGCTGCCTTGGCTCCAGCATTATACTGTTAAGCATAATGTGGTTAATTTCACCCCGCCTACATCCCAACAAAGGCCTTGGCTACACTTGGGGATTAACAGTGCTGCCGTGGCAGTGCTGTGAAACGTGAGTGTAGTTGCGCCCCAGCGCTGCAAGAGCTCTCTCGCAGCGCTGTATGTACTCCACCTCTCCGAGGGGAATAGCTTGCAGCGCTGCGAGCGAGCGTGCAGCGTTGCAGGCGCTGATTACACTGGCGCTTTACAGTGCTGCACTCGCTGCGCTCGGGGGGGGGGGGCTGCGTTTTCACACCCCTGAGCGCAGCAAGTTGCAGCGCTGTACAGCGCGAGTGTAGCCAAGGCCCAAATCTACTTTGGCAGATTAGTTAGGGAATGCATAACCAACAAGTTGTTTGCCAAATTAGTACTGCTGTTCATTATCAAGAGTTATTTGTGAAGTCAGCTGAGTCACCTGAGGCCAAATGTGTCTCTGGTGTATCTCCAAGGACACAAAGTGAGATGCATTATGGAAGAATTTGGTTTGTGTTGGTGGGCTGATCAGATGCGATATCAGCTTAAATCTATTCTCTTTTCAAGTTGGACCTTGGGAAAGGCCTGGACAGGCTTCAACATCAGTTATTCATTTCTCTCTCTTTTTTTCTGTCAGAAGAAATATTTATACAACACAGTAGCTATGTGAGCTCCCTGTTCCTAAGTCATTATTCTGTATTCATGTGCCTGGAGCTAGAAACATAACATAACAATAAATCACTTAGGGACATTTGAATGGAACTGTATGGCTCCTTGAAGCACCCACAGGGAATTTCCCAAGTGTTTTCAATCCTTGTGCTTTAGGAAACAAACTGATCAGCAGCTGGCATTTGGAAGAAATTCCAACACTTTGGTATATAATGTTTGGATAGTTCAAGTGAATTATGGAGATTTTTACACTTCCCATTAAAGACTGAAGCATTTGGTAACTTTCTGAGACAGGATACCAGACTAGATGGACCATAAGTTTCTTCCAGTATTTAAAATACTTTAATAAGAATATAGATTTTACCTAAATTAATCACTGCAGGGTTCAATACAGAACCGTCAATGGGATTGCACAGGTGTAATTGTGATCACAGTTTGGGAAATAGGTCTCTATATAATTATGTTTATGACTTCTTAGTTATTAAAGACCTCAAAGCCTCATATGGAAAAATCCTTGGTTGCTGATGGTTCTTTGAGTTGCCTATCTCCTGGACGAGTGCACAGAGGTTATCAATTAGTGGTTTTATTGTTTCCCTAATGAAGAAAGGGTTGGTCAGAGTGTGAGAGTATCCTTCTGACTTGCAAGCTGGACATAAAATGTCCACTGGTGGCAGCCAAATGCAAGAAGATAAAGAACTTACTATGTGAGATACAGGTCGTTAGCCCGTCTAGACATAGTATGATTAAAGCTGAGCCTGATGCTACCACTGCCAAATTTTGGGGAAGTTTGGAGCAGGCTCCAGCTCCGGATTGAGTCTTTTCAGCTCTGACCAATCTCTAATTCTATGACATAGAGTAAAAATGTGTGTTGTTATTCTACAGTGAGAATTTCCCTCTTTCCTTAGCATGTTTTTGTTTGTTTGTTTTCTGGAAGGTTGGTGAAATAAAAGCCCACGCGGCTGAATGGAAAGCCAACGTGACTGCTGAGTTCAGGGAAACCCGGAGGCGGCTCAGCGTGGAGATCCATGACAAGCTTCAGAGGGCAGCCACCATTCGGAGCATGGAACGTAGGCGCCTAGGGCTGGACCAGAGGGCCCACTCCCTGGATATGCTCTCTCCGGAAAAGCGCTCTGTCTTCGCTGCCTTGGAGACGGGACGCTTCAAGGCCTCATCTCAGGAAAGCATCAACAACAGACCTAACAACCTGCGCCTTAAAGGGACAGAACAGCTCAACAAGCATGGGCAGGGGTCATCTGAGGATAACATCATCAACAAGTTTGGCTCCTCGTCCAAGCTGACCAAAAGGAAAAACAAAGACCTGAAAAAGTGCATCCCCGAGGATGTGCGGAAAATTTATGAGACCTTCCGACACCTCTCCTTGGATGAAGAGAAGAAGGAAGAGGAGACTGAGAAGATGTGTAACTCAGAGAACTCTTCTAGCACAGCTATCCTGACTAATTGTATTCAGCAACACTTGGACCTGGAAAATGGAACCATCTCCATTGAAACCAAAGAAAGGGAACATGAAAACAAAACATTACTTGAAGACAGAAATTAAATGTAAAAGATGCTTGACTTTAATTAACTTATGTTAGTGTTTTTATATACATACATACATATATATATATATATATATATATATATATATTGAGACACGTGCCTTATACAGACTCCTTATTCAGTCTGAATTACATAGCATCGAAGAATATTTCACTGTGCCATAATGACTGAAGCTTGCTCTGCCAAAATGAATCAGAAACACAGCACTGGAGAATGGCAACAGAAAGCAACACATGGGGAACTTCAGCCTGTGTAAGATGACAGTGGCAAAATGCAAAGGGAGAAACTTACCATGGCAATACAACTGGAGTGCTACCACCATGGCATAATGTTTGCAAAGGACAGCTATGTTAGAAGAACCCGTGGGAGGGTGAAAAAAGAGGCGAGAACTGTGTGTCTTTTAAATTGATCATGGCTTCACTGAGCCTCCCACTGGTGATTGAAAAGAGGAGAAATAATTGGGATGAACTAGCAACTTTCAATAAGGCTGAGTTTACATTTTGGCACGTGATCCAAGCTAGATTTTTTTTTTCATTTTTTAAAAACAGATGCATTATCTTTCTAAACTCCAAAAGCATGTCCCTGGACTTGGAAGCCAGTTGGACATTGGTTGTGAAATCAAGGCAGACATACTGAAGGATGTGATTGCTTTTTTCATTTAAAAAAAAAATACAAAAAAATTGTTTTCCTTTCCCTCAGAGGAAATATCTGATATAAACTTGCAAATACTGAATAAAAAGCAAGTTCAAACACTACATGGTTTAAAAGAGGGGGGGAAAAGATATATACAATGTTTTGCTTGACGCATCAAATAGTGGGCCAATTTTTTAACAATTTTCTTGTTCACACTTTATATCACTGAAGGAAGTTCAGTTTTAATGCTGTAATACTACAGAGACAGAAAGAAAGCTATAGCCTTTGCATGATGTCAGCAACCGGCTGTTCTCTGTAGCCGAATTGGAATTTTAAAGAATAGACTTAAGAGCATTTACAATACTAAAATGAGGACCAGAGCAACCTTAGAATCTCAGGGCTGTATGTCCCTTTTGGTGTGTTAGGGTTTAGACAGGAGCTGGTCATACCCTCCAAAAACAAGCAAACAAAAACAAAAACAAAACCCTAAAACAAAATAAAAGTTAAAAAAAAAAGAAAATAACCAACAAAAAACTAAAAATCAGAAGATGATAAAATACGATGGAAATATTTTAAGTGCTTATAGCTTTAAGTGCCATTAACACCGTCTTATTTTGTAACTTTTAAAATAAGTATTTTGAATAATGTATTTGATTTTTTTTCCCTTTCAGTTTATTTTCTTTGTTTGGTATTTGCTTTCTCTAAATCCCTTTTCTCCATAGACTCCGAACACAAACTCTACGTGTTTTGAGACAGACAACGAAACAAAACCAAACTGTGAGAGTTTTGTATCTGTCGCTGTGACTGGACGTGCGAATATGGGAAGCACAAATGTCTCCAGACTTCAAAGTGAACATGAAGAGAAAAGACTGTGAAATAATTCATGGGAACTGCAAACAACACTTAGGCCTGGTGCATTCAGTCTGTATGTGGTGCACTGCTTGCCATTACAAATGAGAGGTTTTTGCATGCTGGAAATGAGACATACATAATAGCACAATTTATCCTCCTCAAACCCCACTCTTCACAAAATCCTCAAATTGCCCATCATGCAAAGTACTCCAATTCTAACAGCATTTCTTGTAGTTTTGCTGCCAAAATAAATGTGGAGATAGGCTCCAGACACATTTTGAGTCTTGCTGGCTATTCATAAAACCAAGCATTTCCCAGTCATGCAGGCAAAGATTTTCAGGAGTGCCAATAACTGTCTGCACAAAAATGCAAACATAATTTTTGTTTGCATTTTCTGAGATATCACGTGCAAATGGACACTCAAAAATTTGACTGGTCATTTGCATACACAGTTACCATGGCTATGAATACGTACATGGTAATTGCACATGAAAATTATTAGTGTGCATATTTGCATATGCAGTTATTTGTGCACAATTTGCAACTCTGAGCTAAAAGTCACTGCTGCAGGAGGCAAAAGGAACTCTGAGTATGTCCTTTCCTTACAGAGTCACAGCACCTGAAAAATTGTATTCTAACTCAATTTGGTTATGAAAACCAGCTGTCCTAAAATTAAGGATGAAAAATCACTGGTAGAGAAATTGCAGTCATTTCAGACTGGTTTAGCCCAACAAGATTGAGTAAAAATTGGATTTTGCTTAGTCCCCTGATGAATCTGTTAAGATACAGGGCTAGATTCTGGTTTGTTTGGATGAGCCTTGCTCTGTAGCCTTGCACTGTAGCCAGAGGCCTCAGGAAGCATTGTGGCTGGTTCTGCTGGAATTCCTCCTGGAGGCTCCAATGGTGCACATATCAGAGCAGCAGCTCTGCCACCCTTTGAATGGGTGCAGTGTGCACTCCCTTTTCTGACAGGTCAGTGCTGAGGGAATAGGTAGGGTTACCATATCTAACAAATAAAAAAAGAGGACCCTCCACGGGCTCTGGCCACGCCCATTTCCCAGCCCTGCCCAACTCCGCCCCTTCCCAGCCCCGCCCAACTCCGCCCCCTCCCACTCCCATCCACGCGGAAAGGGCTGCCCGAGTGCTACCAGCTTCACGGTTTGCCGGGCAGCCCCCAGACCCTGCGCCCC